>NW_017214319.1:0-14810 GCF_001704415.2 Capra hircus
CGTGCTTCCTCTCAAGTGGAGACGGCTATGTCGGGGAAATTCTGGATTTGCAGCAAGGGGTGTAAAGGACCCTTTGGAAGTTCCAGAGGTTAGGTGTGATTAGCCTCGAGACGCCTCAGTGGAAATGGTCCTCATGTTGCCAGGAGGGAAGAACCCGCCTGGATTTTCTCGAGTTGCGGCAGGTGCTCTCGACTTTCGACGGGGACCTCAGGGACCCGCTCTGGTGGCCTCAGGAAAGGCCAGTCCCTATGCGAGTTGCTCGGGGGCCTCTGGGGATTCCTCTCCCATCGATGCCAGGGCCTAGACCCTTGTGTGGAGTCGGTGCCGGAACTTGAGCATTCCTCTGCAGTGCTGACATGGATCTTGGGGTACTTCTGAAGTCTCCCCAGGGGAGTCAGTCCTCGTCTCGAGTGGGGGCATGCTCGTGCGCTATCCTCCCGAGGTTTAGCAGCATTGTCACGCTTCCTGGCGGAGTGGATCAATTGTGTCTTTTCCTTGAGGCTTTCCCTCGAGGCTTTCCCTCGAGGCTTTCCCACAGGGCTGTCCACGTGCCACCGTGGTGTGAGTTGATCCTCTGCTGAAAGTCGAGACAGTGCAGGGAAAACAGGTTTCCCTTGAATGGACTTAGACATCTGGGGAACTCTGGGAATGGTGGCACGTCCCTGGGAGTTCCTCTCGCCTTTCCTGTGGAGAGCGCCTCCTCTTAGATGGGGAGGGAACTCCGGGAACTCTTTCCGGACCACGCAGGGAAAGGATGCATCCTCTCGAGCTATGAGGCAGAAACGGGGCTCCTCTGGATGTGGGCGGGACTGTCGAGCTTCCTCTCCAGTGGAGACGGTTATGTCGGGGAACTTCTTGAGTTGCAGCAAGGGTGTGAAGGACCCTTTGGAAGTTCCAGAGGTTAGGTGTGATTAACCTCGAGTCGCCTCAGCAGAAAAGGGCCTCATCTCGCCTGGAGGGGGAACCTTCTGGATTTTCTCGAGGTGCGGCAGTGCTGTCGACTTACGACGGGGACCTCAGGGACCCGCTCTGGTGGCCTGAGTAAAGGCCAGTCCCCATTCGAGATGTTTGGGGGCCGCTCGGAATTCCTCTACCGTCGATGCTGGGGCCTAAGACTTTGAGTGGAGGTGACGCAACCTGAGGATTCCTCTCCACTGCTGACATGGATCTTGGGGTACTTCTGGTGTCTCCCCAGGGGAGTCAGTCCTCGTCTCGAGTGGTGGGCATGCAGTTCGATTTCCTCCCCAGCTGTAACAGCAGTGTCACGCTTCCGTCGAGTGGATCCAGTGTCTTTCCCTTTGAGGCTATCACATGAGGCTTTCCCAGGAGGCTTTCCCACAGGGCTGTCCCACGTGCCACCGTGGTGTGAGTCGATCCTCGGCCATGAAATCGAGGCAGTGCAGGGAAAACAGTATTCCCTGGAATGGACTGAGACATCTGGGGACTCTGGAATGGTGGCACGACTCTTGAGTTCCTCTCGCCTTCCTGAGGAGACCGCCTCCTCATGAGATGCGACGGAATGCAGCAATTCTTTCCCAACACGCAGGGAAAGGATCCATCCTCTCGAGCTAAGAGGCGTAAACGGTGCTCCTCTGGATGTGGGCGGGACTCTCGTGCTTCCTCTCCTGTGGAGACGGTTATGTCGGGAACTTCTTGAGTTGCAGCAAGGGTGTGAAGGACCCTTTGGAAGTTCCAGAGGTTAGGTGTGATTAACCTCGAGACGCCTCAGTGGAAATGGGCCTCATCTCGCCTGGAGGGGAGAACCTCCTGGATTTTTTCGAGTTGGGGCAGGTGCTCTCGACTTACGACAGGGACCTCAGGGACCCGTTCTGGTGCCTCAGCAAAGGCCGGTCCCCATGCGAGATGCTTGGGGGCTTCTCGTTATTCCTCTACCTTCGATGTCGGGGCCTAAGACCTTGTGTGGAGTGGTGCTGAAATCTGAGGATTCATCTGCCAGTGCTGACATGGATCTTGGGGTACTTCAGGAGTCTCCCCAGGGGAGTCAGTCCTCGTCTCGAGTGGGGGCATGCAGTTCGATACCCTCCCGAGCTGTAGCAGCAGTGTCACGCTTCCCGTCGAGTAGATCAAGGGATCTGTGGCTTTCCCTCGAGGCTTTCCCACGAGGCTTTCCCACAGGACTGTCCCACGTGCCACCGTGGTGTGAGTCGATCCTCGGCTTGAAAGTCGAGGCAGTGCAAGGAAAACAGTTTTCCCTGGAATGGACTGAGACATCTGGGGGAATCTGGGAATGGTGGCACGACCCTGGAGTTCCTCTGGCCTTTCCTGTGGAGAGTGCCTCCACTTCAGATGTGACGGGAACGCCGGGAATTCTTTCCCGCACACGCAGGGAAAGGATCCCTGCTCTTGAGCTTTGAGGCGGAATCGGGGCTCCTCTGGATGTGGGCAGGACTCTCGTGCTTCCTCTCGAGAGGAGACGGGTATGTTGGGGATCTTCTTGAGCTGCAGCAAGGGTGTGAAGGACCCTTTGGAATTTCCCGAGGCTGGTGTGATTAGCCTTGAGACGCCTGTGCGGAAATGGGCCTCATCTCGCCTGGAGGGGAGAACCTCCTGGATTTTCTCGAGTTGCGGCAGGTGCTCTCGACTTACGACGGGGACCTCAGGGACCCGCTCTGGTGGCCTCAGGAAAGGCCAGTGCCCATGCGAGTTGCTCGGGGGCCTCTCGGGATTCCTCTCCCGTATGTGCAGGGGCCTAAGACCTTGTGTGGAGTCGGTGCCGGAACCTGAGGACTCCTCTCCAGTGCTGACATGGATCTTGGGGTACTTCTGGAGTCTCCCCAGGGGAGTCAGTCCTCGTCTCGAGTGGGGGCATGCACGTGCGCTTTCCTCCCAAGCTGTAGCAGCAGTGTCACGCTTCCCATCGCGTGGATCAAGGGATCTGTGCCTTTCCCTCCAGGCTTTCCCACGAGGCTTTCCCACGAGGCTTTCACACAGGGCTGTCCCATGTGCCACCGTGGTGTGAATGCATCTTCGGCTTGAAAGTCGAGGCAGTGCAGGGAAAACAGTTTTCCCTGGAATGGACTGAGACATCTGGGGGACTCTGGGAATGGTGGCACGACCCTGGAGTTCCTCTCGCCTTTCCTGTGGAGAGCGGCTCCTCTTGAGATGCGACGGCAAAGCCGGAAATTCTTTCCCCACCATGCAGGGAAAGGATCCCTCATCTCGAGCTAGGAGGCGGAAACGGGGCTCCTCTGGATGTGGGCGGGACAATCGTGCTTCCTCTCGAGTGGAGACGGGTATGTCGGGGAACTTCTGGAGTTGCAGCAGGGGTGTGAAGGGCCCTTTGGAAGTTCCAGAGTTAGGTGTGATTAGCCTCGAGACGCCACATCGGAAATGAGCCTCATCTAGAATGGAGGGGAGAACCTCCTGGTTTTTCTCGAGTGTCGGCAGGTGCTCTCGACTTACGATGGGGACCTCAGGGACCCGCTCTGGTGGCCTCAAGAAAGGCCAGTCCCCATGCGAGTTGCTCGGGGCCTCTCGGGTTTCCTCTCCCGTCAATGCCGGGGCCTAAGACCTTGTGTGGAGTCGGTGTCGGAACCTGAGGATTCCTCTCCAGTGCTGACATGGATCTTGGGGGCTTCTGGTGTCTCCCCAGGGGAGTCAGTCCTCGTCTCGAGTGGGGGTAGGCACGTGCGCTTTCCTCCCGAGCTGTAGCAGCAGTGTCACGCTTCCCTTCTCGTGGATCAAGCGATCTATGGCTTTTCCTCGAGGCTTTCCCATGAGGCTTTCCCATGAGGCTTTCCCACAGGTCTGTCCCACGTGCCACCGTGGTGTGAGTCGAACCTCGGCTTGAAAGTCGAGGCAGTGCAGGGAAAACAGGTTTCCCTGGAATGGACTGAGACATCTGGGGGACTCTGGGAATGGTGGCACGACCCTGGAGTTCCTCTCGCCTTTCCTGTGGAGAGCGCCTCCTCCTGAGATGCGATGGGAACGCTTGGAATTCTTTGCCGATCACGCAGGGAAATGATTCCACCTCTCGGGCTAGCAGGCGGAATCGGGGCTCCTCTGGATGTGGGCGGGACTCTCGTGCTTCCTCTCGAGTGGAGACGGGTATGTCGGGGAACTTCTTGAGTTGCAGAAAGGGTGTGAAGGACCCTTTGGAAGTTCCAGAGGTTAGGTGTGATTAGCCTCGAGACGCCTCAGCGGAAATGGTCCTCATCTCCCCTGGAGGGGAGAACCTCCTGGATTTTCACGAGTTGTGGCAGGTGGTCTCGACTTACGACAGGGACCTCAGGGACACGTTCTGGTGGCCTCAGGAAAGGCCAGTGCCCATGCGAGTTGCTCGGGGGCCTCTCGGGATTCCTCTCCCGTCGATGCCTGGGCCTAAGACCTTGTGTGGAGTCGGTGCCGGAACCTGAGAATTCCTCTGCAGTGCTGACATGGATCTTGGGTACTACTGGAGTCTCCCCAGGGGAGTCAGTCCTCGGCTCGAGTGGGGGCATGCACGTGCGCTTTCCTCCCGAGCTGTAGCAGCAGTGTCACGCTTCCCTTCGCGTGGATCAAGGGATCTGTGGCTTTCCCTCGAGGCTTTCCCATGAGAATTTCCCACGTGCCTTTCCCACAGGTCTGTCCCACGTGCCACCGTGGTGTGAGTCGATCCTCGGCGTGAAAGTCGAGGCAGAGCAGGGAATACAGGTGTCCCTGGAATGGACTGAGACATCTGGGGGACTCTGGGAATGGTGGCACGACCCTGGAGTATCTCTCGCCTTTCCTGTGGAGATCGCCTCCTCTTGAGATGCGACGGGAACCCCGGGAATTCTTTCCCGAACACGCAGGGAAAGGATCCCTCCTCTCGAGCTAGGATGCGTAATCGGGGCTCCTCTGGATGTGGGCGGGACTCTCGTGCTTCCTCTCGAGTGTAGACGGGTATGTCGCGGAACTTCTTGAGTTGCAGCAAGGGTGTGAAGGACCCTTTGGAAGTTCCAGAGGTTAGATGTGATTAGCCTCGAGCCCCATCAGCGGAAATGGGCCTCATCTCGCCTGCAGGGGAGAACCTCCTGGATTTTCTCGAGTTGCGGCAGGTGCTCTCGACTTACGACGGGGACCTCAGGGACCCGCTCTGGTGGCCTCAGGAAAGGCCAGTCCCCATGCGAGTTGCTCGGGGGCCTCTCGGGATTCCTCTCCCGTCGATGCTGCGGCCTAAGACCTTGTGTGGAGTCGGTGCCCGAACCTGAGTATTCCTCCCTAGTGCTGGCATGGATCATGGGGTACTTCTGGAGTCTCCCCAGGGGAGTCAGTCTTCGTCTCGAGTGGGGGCATGCACGTGCAATTTCCTCCCGAGCTGTAGCAGCAGTGTCACTCTTCCCTTCGCGTGGATCAAGGGATCTGTGGCTTTCGCTTGAGGCTTTCACACGAGGCTTTCCCAAGAGGGTTTCCCACGAGGCTTTCACACGAGGCTTTCCAACAGGGCTGTCCCACGTGCCACCGTGGTGTGAGTCGATCCTCGGATTGAAATTCGAGGCAGTGCAGGGAAAACAGGTTTCCCTGAATGGACTGAGACATCTGGGGGACTCTGGGAATGGTGACACGACCCTGGAGTTCCTCAGGCTTTTCCTGTGGAGAGCGCCTGCTCTTGGGATGCAACTGGAAAGCAGGGAATTCATTCCCGACGACGCAGGGACAGGATCCCACCTCTCGAGCTAGGAGGCGGAAACGGGGCTCCTCTGGATGTGGGCGGGACTCTCGTGCATCCTCTCGAGTGGAGACGGGTATGTCGGGGAACTTCTTGAGTTGCCGCAAGGGAGTGAAGGACCCTTTGGAAGTTCCAGAGGTTAGGTGTGTTTAGCCTCGAAACGAATCAGCGGAAATGGGCCTCATCTCGCCTGGAGGGGAGAAACTCCTGGATTTTCTCGAGTTGCGGCAGGTGCTCTCGACTTACGACGGGGACCTCAGGGACCCGCTCTGGTGGCCTCAGGAAAGTACAGTCCCCATCCGAGTTGCTCGGTGGCCTCTCGGGATACCTCTTCCGTCGATGCTGGGGCCTAAGACCTTGTGTGGAGTCGGTGCCATAACCTGAGGATTCCTCACCAGTGTTGACATGGATCTTGGGGAATTTCTGGAGACTCCCCAGGGGAGTCAGTCCTCGTCTCGACTGGGGGCATGCACGTGCGCTTTCCTCCCGAGCTATAGCAGCAGTGTCACTCTTCCCTTCGCGTGGATCAAGGGGTCTGTGGCTTTCCTCGTGGCTTTCCCATGAGGCTTTCCCAGGAGGCTTTCCCACAGGGCTGTCCCACGTGCCACCGTGGTGTAGTTCGATCGTCGGCTTGAAAGTCGAGGCAGTGCAGGGAAAACAGGTTTCCCTGGAATGGACTGAGACATCTGGGGGACTCTGGGAATGGTGGCACGACCCTGGAGTTCCTCTCGCCTTTCCTGTGGAGAGCACCTCCTCTTGAGATGCGATGGAACGCTTGGAATTCTTTGCCGATCACGCAGGGAAAGGATTCCACCTCTCGAGCTAGCAGGCGGAAACGGGGCTCCTCTGGATGAGGGCGGGACTCTCGTGCTTCCTCTCGAGTTGGAGACGGGTATGTTGGGGAACTTCTTGAGTTGCAGAAAGGGTGTGAAGGACCCTTTGGCAGTTCCAGAGGTTAGGTGTGATTAGCCTCGAGACGCCTCAGCGGAAATGGTCCTCATCTCCGCTGGAGGGGAGAACCTCCTGGATTTTCACGAGTTGTGGCAGGTGGTCTCGACTTACGACGGGGACCTCAGGGACGCGCTCTGGTGGCCTCAGGAAAGGCCAGTTCCCATGCGTGTTGCTCGGGGGCCTCTCGGGATTCCTCTCCCGTCGATGCCGGGGCCTAAGACCTTGTGTGGAGTCGGTGCCGGAACCTGAGAATTCCTCTGCAGTGCTGACATGGGTCTTGGGGGACTTCTGGAGTCTCCACAGGGGAGTCAGTCCTCGTCTCGAGTGGGGGCATGCACGTGGCCTTTCCTCCCGAGCTGTAGCCGCAGTGTCACGCTTCCTTTTGTGTGGATCAAGGGATCTGTGGCTTTCCCTCGAGGCTTTCCCACGAGGCTTTACCTCGAGGCCTTCCAACAGGGCTGTCTGTCGTGCCACCGTGGTGTAGGTCGATCGTCGGCTTGAAAGTCGAGGCAGTGCAGGGAAAACAGGTTTCCCTGGAATGGACTGAGAAATCTGCGGGAATCTGGGAATGGTGGCACGACCCTGGAGTCCATCTCGCCTTTCCTGTGGAGAGCGCCTCCTCTTGAGATGCGACGGGAACGCCGGGAAATCTTTCCCGACCACGCAGGGAAAGGACCCCTCATTTCGAGCTAGAAGCGGAAACGGGCTCCTCTGGATGTGGGCGGGACTCTCATGCTTCCTCTCGAGTGGAGACGGGTATGTCAGGGAACTTCTTGAGTTGCAGCAAGGGTGTGAAGGACCCTTTGGAAGTTCCAGAGGTTAGGTGTGATTAGCCTCGAGACGCCTCAGCGGAAATGGGCCTCATCTCGCCTGGAGGGGAGAACCTCCTGGATTTTTTCGAGTTGCGGCAGGTGCTCTCGACTTACAATGGGGACCTCAGGGACCCGCTCTGGTTTCCTCAGGAAAGGCCAGTCCCCATGCGAGTTGTTTGGGGGCATCTCGGAATTCCTCTCCCGTCGATGCTGGCGCCTTATACCTTGTGTGGAGTCGGTGCCGGAACCTGAGAATAACTCTCCAGTGCTTACATGGTTCTTGGGGTGCTTCTGGAGTCTCCCAGGTGAGTCAGTCCTCATCTCTATTGGGGGCATGTATGTGCACTTTCCTCCAGAGCTGTAGCAGCAGTGTCACGCTTCCCTTCGCGAGGATCCAGGGATCTGTGGCTTTATCTGGAGGCTTTCCCACGATGCTTTTTCATGAGGAATTCCCACAGGGCTGTCACACGTGCCACCGTGGTGTGAGTCGTTCCTCGGATTGAAAGTCGAGGCAGTGCAGGGAAAACAGGTTTCCCTGGAATGGACTGAGAAATCTGCGGGACTCTGGGAATGGTGGCACCACCCTGGAGTTCCTCTCGCCTTTCCTGTGGTGAGCGGCTCCTCTTGAGATGCGACGGGAACGCCGGAAATTCTTTCCCGACCACGCAGGGAAAGGATCCCTCCTCTCGAGCTAGGAGGCGGAAACGGGGCTCCTCTGGATGTGGGCGGGACAATCGTGCTTTCTCTCGAGTGGAGACGGGTATGTCGCGGAACTTCTTGAGTTGCAGCAAGGGTGTGAAGGACCCTTTGGAAGTTCCAGAAGTTAGGTGTGATTAGCCTCGAGACGCCTCACCGGAAATGGGCCTCATCTAGAATGGAGGGGAGAACCTCCTGGTTTTTCTCGAGTGGCGGCAGGTGCTCTGGACTTACGACGGGGACCTCAGGGACCCGCTCTGGTGGCTCAGAAAAGGCCAGTCCACATGCGAGTTGCTCGGGGGCCTCTCGGGATTCCTCTCCTGTCGATGCCGTGGACTAAGACCTTGTGTGGATTTGGTGCCGGAACCTGAGGATTCCTCTCCCGTATGACATGGGTCTTGGGGGACTTCTGGAGTCTCCCCAGGGGAGTCAGTCCTCGTCTCGAGTGGGGGCATGCACGTGGGCTTTCCTCCCAAGCTGTAGCCGCAGTGTCACGCTTCCCTTTGCGAGGATCAAGGGATCTGTGTCTTTCCCTCGAGGCTTTCCCATGAGGCTTTACCTCGAGGCTTTCCAACAGGGCTGTCCCTCGTGCCACCGTGGTGTAGGTCGATCGTCGGCTTGAAAGTCAAGGCAGTGCAGGGAAAACAGGTTTCCCTGGAATAGACTGAGACATCTGGGGGCTCAGGGAATGGTGGCACGACCCTGGAGTTCCTCTCGCCTTTCCTGTGGAGAGCGCCTCTTCTTGAGATGCGAAGGGAACTCCGGAATTCTTTCCCGACCACGCAGGGAAAGGATCCCTCCTCTCGAGCTAGGAGGCAGAAACGGGGCTCCTAAGGATGAGGGCGGCACTCTCGTGCTTCCTCTCGAGTGGAGACGGGTATGTCGGGGAACTTCTTGAGTTGCAGCAAAGGTGTGAAGGACCCTTTGAAAGTTCCAGAGTTTAGGTGTGATAAGCCTCGAGACTCCTCAGCGGAAATGGGCCTCATCTCGCCTGGAGGGGAGAACCTCCTGGATTTTCTCGAGTTGCCGCAGGTGCTCTCGGCTTCCGACGGGGACCTCAGGGACACGCTCTAGTGCCCTCAGGAAAGGCCCGTCCCCATGCGAGTTGCTCGTGGGCCTCTAGCGATTCCTCTCCCGTCTATGCCGGGGCCTGAGACATTGTGTGGAGTCGGTGCCGGAACCTGAGGATTCCTCTCCAGTTCTGACATGGATCTTGGGGTACTTCTGGAGTCTCCCAGGGGAGTCAGTCCTCTTCGCGAGTGTGGCGTGCACGTGCGCTTTCCTCCCGAGCTTTAGCAGCAGTGTCACGCTTCCCTTTGCGTGGATCCAGGGATCTGTGGCTTTCTCAGTAGGCTTTCCCACGAGGCTTTCCCACTAGGCTTTTCACAGGGCTCTCCCTCGTGCCACCGAGTTCTGAGTCGATCCTCGGCTTGAAAGTCGAGGCATTGCGGGGAAAACAGGTTTCCCTGGAATCGACTGAGACATCTGGGGGCTCTGGGAATGGTGGCACGACCCTGAGTTCCTCTCGCCTTTCCTGTGGAGAGCGCCTCTTCTTGAGATGGGACGGGAACGCCGGAAATTCTTTCCCGACCACGAAGGGAAAGGATCCCTCCTCTCGAGCTATGAGGCTGAAACGGGGCTCTTCTGGTTGTGGGCGGGACTCTCGTGCTTCCTTTCGAGTGGAAACGGGTATGTTTGGGAACTTCTTGAGTTGCAGCAATGGTGTGAAGGGCCCTTTGGAAGTTCCAGAGTTTAGGTGTGATTAGCCTCGAGATGCCTCAGCGCAAATGGGTCTCATCTCGCCTGGAGGGGAGAACCTCTTGGATTTTCTCGAGTTGCGCCAGGTGCTCTCGACTTACGACGGGGACCTCAGGGACCCGCTTTGGTGGCCTCAGGAAAGGCCAGTCCCCATGCGAGTTGCTCGGGAGCCTCTCGTGATGTCTCTCCCTCTCCAAAGCTGTCTTGGATCTTGACTGGCCTTTCCTGAGGCCACCAGAGCGGGTCCCTGCGGTCCCCATTGTAAGTCGAGAGCACCTGCCGCAACTGGAGAAAATCAAGGATGTTCTCCCCTCCAGGCAAAATGAAGCCTATTTCCGCTGACACATCTCAAGGCTAAGCACACTTAAACTTTGGAACTTCCAAAGGGTCCTTCACACCCTTGCTGCAAATCAAGAAGTTCCCCGACATACCCGTCTGCACTTAAGAGGAAGCACGATAGTTCCGCCCACATCCAGAGGAGCCCCGTTTCCGCCTCATAGCTCGAGAGGAGGGATCCTTTCCCTTCGAGGTCGGGAAAGAATTCCCAGCGTTCTCGTCGCATCTCAAGAGGAGGCGCTCTCCACAGGAAAGGCGAGAGGAACTCCAGGGACATGCCACCATTCTCCGAGTCCCCCAGATGTCTCAGTCCTTTCCAGGGAAACCTGTTTCCCCGCACTGACTCGACTTTCAAGCCGAGGATCGACTCACACCACTGTGGCACGTGGGACAGCCCTGTGGCAAAGCCTCGTGGGAAAGCCTCGTGGGAAAGCCTCGAGGGAAAGCCACAGATACCTTGATCCACGAGATGGGAAGCGCGACACTGCTGCTACCGCTCGGGAGGAAAGCGCACGTGCATGACCCCAGTCGAGCCGAGGACTGACGCAAGCTTGGGAGACTCCAGAAGTACGCCAAGATCCATGTCAGCACTGGAGAGGAATCCTCAGGTTCCGGTCCCGACTCCACACAAGGTCTTAGGCCCCGGCATCGACGGGAGAGGAATCCTGAGAGGCCCCCTAGCACCTCGCATGGGGACTGGCCTTTCCTGAGGTCACCAGAGCGGGTCCCTGATGTCTCCGTCGTAACTCGAGGGCACCTGAAGCAACTCGAGAAAATCCAGGAGGTTCTCCCCTGCAGGCGAGATGAGGCCCGTTTCCACTGAGGTGTCTCGAGGCTAATCACACCTAAACTCTGGAACTTCAAAAGGGTCTTTCACAGTCATGCTGTAACTCAAGAAGTTCCCCGACATACCCGTCTCCACTCAAGAGGAAACACGAGGGTCCCGGCCACATCCAGAGGAGCTCCGTTTCCGGCTCGTAGCTCGAGATGAGGGATCCTTTCCCTACATGGTCGGGAAAGAATTTCCGGAATTCCCATCGCATCTCAAGAGGAGGCGCTCTCCAAAGGAAAGGGGAGAGGAACTGCAGGGTCGTGCCACCATTCCAAGACTCCCCCAGATGTCTCAGTCCATTCCACAGGAACCTGTTTTCCCTGCACTGCCTCGGCTTTCACGCCGAGGATCGACTCCCACCACCGAGACACGTGGGACAGCCCTGTGGGAGAGCCTCGTGGGAAAGACTCGAGGGAAAGTCACAATCCCTTGGTCCACGCAAGCAGAAGCATGACACTGCTGCTACAGCATGGGAGGAAAGGGCACACTCATGCCCCCACTCGAGACGAGGCCTGAATCCCCTGGGGAGACTCCAGAGGTACCCCAAGATCCATGTCAGCACTGGAAAGGAATCCTCAGGTTCCGGCACCGACTGCACACAAGGTCTTAGGCCCCGACATCGAAGGGAGAGGAATCCCGAGAGGCCCCCGAGCAACTCGCATGGGGACTGGCCTTTCCTCAGGCGAAGAAAGCGGGTCCTTGAGGTCCAGGTCGTAAGTCGAGAGCACCTGCCCCAACTCGAGAAAATCCAGGAGGTTCTCCCCTCCAGGTGAGATGAGGCCCATTTCCGCTGAGGCGTCTCGAGGCTAATCACACCTAAACTCTCGAACTTACAGAGTCCTTCACACCCTTGCTTCAACACAAGAAGTTCCCCAACATACCCGTCGCCACTTGAGAGGAAGCACAAGAATCCCGCCCATATCCAGTGGAGCCCCTTCTCTGCCTCATAGCTCGAGAGGAGGGATCCTTTCAGTGCGTGGTCGGGAAAGAATTCCCTGCATTCCCATCGCATCTGAAGAGGAGGCGCTCTCCACAGGAAAGGCGAGAGGAACTCCAGGGTCGTGCCACCATTCCCAGAGTCCACCAAGATGTCTCAGTCCATTCCAGGGAAAACTGTTTTCCTGGCACTGCCTCCACTTTCAAGCCGAGGATCGACTCACACCACGGTTGCACGAGGGAAAGCCCTGTGGGAAAGCCTCGTGGAAAGCGTCGTGGTAAACCCTCGAGGGAAAGCCACTGATCCCTTGTTCCACGCGAAGGGAAGCGTGACAATGCTGCTAGAGCTCGGGAGGAAAGCGCACGTGCATACCCAAACTCGAGACCAGGACTGACTCCCCTGGGGAGACTCCAGAAGTACCCCAAGATCCATGTCAGCACTGGAGAGGAATCCTCAGGTTCCAGCACCGACTCCACACAAGGTCTTAGGCCCCGGCATCGTCGGGAGAGGAATCCCGAGAGGCCCCCGAGCAACTCGCATGGGGACTGGCCTTTCCTAAGGCCAACAGAGCGGGTCCCTATTGTGCCCTTTGTAAGTTGAGAGCACCTGCCGCAACTCGAGAAAATCCAGGAGGTTCTCACCTCCAGGCGTGATGAGGCCCATTTCCGCTGAGGCGTCTCGAGGCTAATCACACATAACCTCTGAAACTTCCAAAGGGTCCTTCACACCCCTGCTGCAACTTAAGAAGTTCCCAGATAAACCCATCTCCACTCGAGAGGAAGCACGAGAGTCCCGCCCACATCCAGAGGAGCCCCGTTTCCGTCTCCTAGCTCGAGAGTAGGGATCCGTTCCCTGCGTGGTCGGGAAAGAATTCCCGGCGTTCCCGTCGCATCTCAAAAAGAGGCGGCTCTCCACAGGAAAGGCGAGAGGAACTCCAGGGTCGTGCCACCATTCCCAGAGTCCCCAAGATGTCTCAGTCCATTCCAGGGAAACCTGTTTTCCTGGCACTGCCTCCACTTTCAAGCCGAGGATCGACTCACACCACGGTTGGCACGAGGGAAAGCCCTGTGGGAAAGCCTCGTGGAAAGCGTCGTGGGTAAACCCTCGAGGGAAAGCCACTGATCCCTTGTATCCACGCGGAAGGGAAGCGTGACAATGCTGCTAGAGCTCGGGAGGAAAGCGCACGTGCATACCCAAACTCGAGACGAGGACTGACTCCCCTGGGGAGACTCCAGAAGTACCCCAAGATCCATGTCAGCACTGGAGAGGAATCCTCAGGTTCCAGCACCGACTCCACACAAGGTCTTAGGCCCCGGCATCGTCGGGAGAGGAATCCCGAGAGGCCCCGAGCAACTCGCATAGGGGACTGGCCTTTCCTAAGGCCAACAGAGCGGGTCCCTATTGTGCCCTTTGTAAGTTGAGAGCACCTGCCGCAACTCGAGAAAATCCAGGAGGTTCTCACCTCCAGGCGTGATGAGGCCCATTTCCGCTGAGGCGTCTCGAGGCTAATCACACATAACCTCTGAAACTTCCAAAGGGTCCTTCACACCCCTGCTGCAACTTAAGAAGTTCCCAGATAAACCATCTCCACTCGAGAGGAAGCACAGAGTCCCGCCCACATCCAGAGGAGCCCCGTTTCCGCCTCCTAGCTCGAGAGTAGGGATCCGTTCCCTGCGTGGTCGGGAAAGAATTCCCGCGTTCCCAGTCGCATGCTCAAAAGAGGCGCTCTCCACAGGAAAGGCGAGAGGAACTCCAGGGTGGTGCCACCATTCCCAGAGTGCCCCAGATATCTCAGTCCATTCCAGGGAAACCTGTTTTCCCTGCACTGCCTCAACTTTCAAGCCGAGGATCGACTCACACCACGGTGGCACGTGGGACAGCCCTGTGGGAAAGCCTCCGTGTGAAAGCCTCATGGGAAAGCCCCGAGGGAAAGCCACTGATCCCTTGATCCCGGCGAAGGGAAGCGTGACACTGCTGCTGCAATTCGGGAGGAAAGCACACGTGCATGCCCTACTTGAGACGAGGACTGACTCCCCTGGGGAGACTCCGGAGGTACCCCAAGATCCATGTCAGCACTGGAGAGGAATCCTCACGTTCCGGCTCCGACTCCCACACAAGGTCTTAATCCCCGGCATGGACGGGCAGAGAAATCCCGAGAGGCCCCCGAGCAACTCGCAAGGGGACTGGCCTTTCCTGAGGCCACCAGAGCGGGTCCTGAGGTCTCCGTCGTAAGACGAGAGGACCTGCCGCAACTAGAAACAATCCAGGAGGTTGTCCCCTCCAGGCGAGATGAGGCCCATTTCCGCTGAGGCGTCTCGAGGCTAATCACACCTAACCTCTGGAAACTTCCAAAGGGTCCTTCACACCCTTGCTGCAACTCAAGAAGTTCCCCGACATTCCCGTCTCTACTTCAGAGTATGCACGAGAGCCCGCCCACATCCAGAGGAGCCCCGTTTCCGCCTCCTAGCTCGAGAGGAGGGATCCTTTCCCCTGCGTGGTCGGGAAAGAATTCCCGGCATTCCCGTCGCATCTCAAGAGGAGGCGCTCTCCACTGGAAGGCGAGAGGAACTCCCGGGTCTTGCCACCATTCCCAGAGTCCCGCAGATGTCTAAGTCCATTCCAGGGAAATCTGTGTTCCCTCGATTGCCGCGACTTTCAAGCCGAGGATCGACTCACACCACGGTGGCACGTGGGACAGCCCTGTGAGAAAGCCTTCTGGGAAAGCCTCGTGGAGAGCTCAAGGGAAAGGCACAGATCCCTTGATCCAGGCGAAGGGAAGCGTGACACTGTTGCTTACAGCGGGAGGAAAGCGCACGTGCATGCCCCCACTCGAGACGA
>NW_017214320.1:0-14810 GCF_001704415.2 Capra hircus
GTCAAACAACTCTGGCGTGTGTTTGCAACCTCTGTTTGGAAGGAACAGGTTCGCTTATACGATGGAGAGACCTCCAGATCTGCTTAGAGAATCGAAGTTCCAGAGACAGGGCCATGTATCTCCCCTTCCCTTTGAGATCATTGCAAAGACATTCCTAGCTGATAGCGGGAGTACCCATGAAGAAGCAGGCAGCGGGAGTGTGTTTGACATGATTGTGTACCTTCCTGGCCTCAACTCCTCAAAGGGCCTTTCTTCTCAAAGTAGGCCCCATGTCCCCTTGGGGAGGGGGTTGTGCCCTCTTCCCTCCACACTGCCAAAACATGCAGCAAAGCTCGCTCTGTCAGAGGTACAAAAACAGCAATTGGATGGATTTTCAAGCTCTTGCTAGGCTGCACTGCTTCAGGGCCCACTCGAGTGTAACAGGTGCCCTGTGGCCCCTAGGTCGGGTATGCAGGTTCACACACTGGGTGTGTTGCCATCAAAGCCAAGAATTTCCTGACAGACCTAGGCTCCCTAGAGCTCTCCTCCAGAGTAACGGGGATGGAAGAGATGTGTGGAGGTGGCTCTGCCTTTCCATGTGTGTGTGGTGCTACTCCCTATGGCCCCATACTCAGGGATAACTGCCCCTAAGAAAGGAACTGCAAAAAGTGCTATTCCTGGAGGCTGGGACAGGGAGTTCACAGCATGCAGGGAAAGCGAGCCTTCTTCAGGAAAGAAGGGGCAGCCACCTGGTGTGTGTTTGCAAGCCTCTATTTGGAAGGAACAGGTTTGCTTATACAACTCAAGACCTCCAGATCTGCTCAGAGGACCGAAGTTGCAGAGGCAGGGCCATGTATCTCCCCTTCCCACTACGATACTTGCAAAGACATTCCTAGCTGATAGCGCTACTGGCCCTGAAGAGGCAAGCAGTGGGAGTGTGTTCGACACGACTGTGTGCCTTCCTAGCCTCAGCTCCTCAAAGGGCCTTTCCTTTCGAAGGAGGCCACATGTCCCCTTGGGGAGGGGGTTGTGTCCTCTTCCCTCCACACTGCCAAAGGGTGCAGCAAAGCTCGCTCTGTCAGAGGTACAAAAACAGCAATTGAATGGATTTTCAGGCTCTTGCTAAGCTGCACCACTTCGGGGCTCACTCGAGTGAAACAGGTGCCCTGTGGCCCCTAGGTCGGGTATGCGGGTTCACACACCGGGTGTGTTCCCATCAAAGCCAAGAATTTTCCTAACAGACATAGGCTCATTAGAGCTCTCCTCCAGAGCAAAGCGGATGGAAGAGATAAGTGGACGTTGCCTGCCTTTCCCTGTTAGTTTGGTGCTATTCCCTATGGCCCCAAGCTCAGGGATAACTGACTTTAAGAAAGAAACTCCAAGAAGAGCTTTTCCAGCACTTGGAGAGGGTGTTCCCAGGATGCGGGGAAAAGAGAGCCTCCCTCAGGGAAGAAGAGGCAACAATCCAGCATGTGTTTGCAAGCCTCTCTTTGGAAGGAACAGGTTCACTTACACAACGGGAGACCTCCAGATTTGCTCAGAGCACCGGAGGTCCAGAGGCAGGGCCGTGTATCTCCCCTTCCCTTTGTGATCCTTGCAAAGACATTCCTAGCTGATAGCGGGAGTGCCCATGAAGAAGCAAGCAGTGGGAGTGTGTTTGACATGACTGTGTGCCTTCCTGGCCTCAACTCCACAAGGGGCCTTTCCTCTCGAAGTAGGCCCCATGTCCCCTTGGGAGGGTGTCATGCCTCTTTTCTCCTCACTGCCAAAGGGTGGAGCCAAGCTCGCTCTGTCAGAGGTACAAAAACAGCAATTGAATGGATTTTCAAGCTCTTGCTAGGCTGCACCCTTTCAGGGCCCACTTTACTGAAACAGGTGCTCTGTGGCCCCTGGTTGGGTATGCAGGTTGACAAACAGGGTGAGATCCTGTCCAAGCCAAGAATTTTCCTGAAAGACCTAGGCTCACTAGAGCTCTCCTCCAGAGCAAAGGGATAGAGGAGATGTATGGAGGAGTCTTTGCCTTTCCCTGTGGAGTGTGGGGCTACTCCCTACGGCCCCAAGCTCAGGGATAACTGCCTCTAAGAAAGGAATGGCAAGAAGCGCTATTCTTGGAGGTTGGGGACAGGGAGTTCACAGCATGTGGGGAAAGAAAGGCTTCTTCGGGGAAGAAGAGGCAACCACCAGGCGTGTGGTTTGCAAGCCTCTATTTGGAAGGAACAGGTTTGCTTATACAACTCAAGATCTCCAGATCTGCTCAGAGGACTGAAGTTCCAGAGACAGGGCCATGTATCTCCCCTTCCCTTTGAGATCCTTGCAAAGACATTCCTAGCAGATCGTGGGAGTGCCCATGAAGAAGCAAGCAGCGGGAGTGTGCTTGACATCACTGGCTGCCTACCTTGGGCTCAGCTCCTCAAGGGGCCTTTCTCTCCTGGTAGGGCCCTATGCCCCCTTTGGAGAGGGTGGTGCCCTCTTCCCTCCACACTGCCAAAGGGTGGAGGTGGAGCAAACTCGTTCTCTCCGAGGTAAAGAAAGACAATTTGGATGGATTTTTAAGCTCTTGCTATGCTGCACCCCCTCCAGGACCCACTCGAGCAAAAACAGGTGCCCTGTGGCCCCTAGGTCGGGTATGCAGGTTCACACACTGGGTGTGATCCCGTCAAAGCCAAGAATTTTCCTGACAGACCTAGGCTCACTAGAGCTCTCCTCCAGAGGAAAGGGGACAGAAAAGACGTGTGTGTGGAGGTGGCTCTGTCTTTCCAGGTCCCAATCTCAGGGATAACTGTCCCCTAAGAAAGGAACTGCTGGCTGCTGCTGCTAAGCTGCTTCAGTCGTGTTCGACTCTGTGCGACGCCATAGACGGTAGCCCACTAGGCTCCCCCATCCCTGGGATTCTCCAGGCAAGAACAGTAAGTGGGTTGCCATTGCCTTCTCCAATGCATGAAAGTGAAAATGAAAGTGCAGTCGCTCAGTCGTGTCCGACCCTCAGCGACCCCATGGACTGCAGCCTACCAGGCTTCTCCGTCCATAGGATTTTCTGAAAGGAACTGCAAGAAGCGCTTTTCCAGGAGGTTGGGAAAGGGAGTTCGCAGGATGTGGGGGAAAGAGAGCCTCCTTTGGGGAAGAAATAGGCGGGCCAGTTGTTTGGTGTTGTAAACCTCTATTTGGAAGGAACAGGTTAGCTTATACAAAGGGAGACCTCCAGATCTGCTCAGAGGACCAAAGTTGCAGAGGCAGGTCGGTGTATTTTCCCTTCACTTTGCGATCCTTGCAAAGACATTCCTTGCTGATAGATGATTCAGCAAGGGCCTTTGAGACTGTTGTTTTCTTTCCTAGGTTCAAAGATTCCTTCAGTTCCTAGTATAGATATCCTAGAAAATTAATGTGACATCCATGAAAATCTGATATGTCCTGGTCAAATGCTGTCAGTTATAATTCTAGTTATCATATTAAAGCATTTCAAGTCGCAGCAGTGACCAGATTACTTTGTCAATTTCTATTTAATCAGGTTTTAACCATGTCCTCTATGGTTTCACACTGATGCTTTGCAGAAATACTGCTACTTCAAGATATATGGAATATACTTTTTTAAGCTTACCAATAATTTTTTGTTTGTTTGTTTGTCTTCTGGTAAGCTGGTACCAGATGGAAGTTAGTCTCCTCTCTAGGTTAAGAGAACAAAGTTTTCTTAGAATGCAAATTTTTGATAACAGACCTATGAGTTTCTTTACATTTCATTGATTTATAATTGTTTTCATCATCTGTTTCTTTACTTCGGTAAAGTAAATAAGCCTTATTAAGATTTTGGTACATGTAGGATGGACTAAGCTTTCCCCACTCTTGCAAGTTCCCTTAACCCTTCAGATTCTTCTCGTGGGAACAAAGATCTCACTTTCCTCCAGAGGGACAATCCAAGCTTTTTATTAGTTGATCTGCCCCTGATATCAGAGTCAATTTGAGCACGAGTTGGCCTATAATTTAGGCATGAAACTATGACTACATAAAGAAAAGTTGAGTTTTTGATTCAGGATGGCCATGATATGCCTTGCACTTCAGAGAAAATGGGTTAAAATGATTTTTTTTTCTTCAAAACTGCACAGCCAGTTCTTTCAGCATATGCAATTGAAAACATCTAGTCATTAGGTCAGTTTTCATTCCAATCCCAAAGAAAGGCAATGACAAAGAATATTCAAGCTGCTGCACAATTGCACTCATCTCACACGCTAGTAAAGTAATGCTCAAAATTCTCCAAGTTCACATGAACTGTGAACTTCCAAATGTTCAAGAGGGATTTTAAAAATGCAGAGATTCCTTTAAAAATTGCAAATAGAACTACCTTATGACCCAGCAATCCCACTTCTGGGCATACACACCGAGGAAACCAGAATTGAAAGAGACACATGTACCCCAATGTTCATCGCAGCACTGTTTATAATAGCCAGGACATGGAAACAACCTAGATGTCCATCAGCAGATGAATGGATAAGAAAGCTGTGGTACATATACACAATGGAGTATTACTCAGCCGTTAAAAAGAATTCATTTGAATCAGTCTGATGAGATGGATGAAACTGGAAGCCGATTATACAGAGTGAAGAAAGCCAGGAAGAAAAACACCAATACAGTATACTAACACATATATATGAAATTTAGGAAGATGGCAATGACTACCCTGTATGCAAGACAGAGAAAAAAAAGACACAGATGTGTATAACGGACTTTTGGACTCAGAGGGAGAGGAGAGGGTGGGATGATTTGGGAGAAATGGCATGCTAGCATGTATACTATCATGTAAGAATTGAATCGCCAGTCTATGTCTGACGCAGGATACATCATGCTTGGGACAGGTTGCATGGGGATGATCCAGAGAGATGTTATGCGGGAGGGAGGTGGGAGGGGTTCATGTATGGGAATGCATATAAGAATTAAAGATTTTAAAATTATAAAAAATAAAAAAACTAAACAATTAAAAATAAATAAATAAATGAATAAAAAATGTCGAGAAACCAGAGATCAAATTGCCAACATCCAAGGATCATTGAAAAAAGCAAGAGAGTTCCCGAAAACAAAACCATCTTTCTGCTTTATTGACTATGCCAAAGCCTTTGACTGTGTGGATCACAATAAATTGGGAAATATTCTGAAAGAGACGGGAATACCAGACCACCTGACCTGTCTCTTTGAGAAAACCTGTATGCAGGTCAGGAAGCAACAGTTAGAACAAGACATGGAACAACAGACTGGTTCCAAAAAGGAAAAGGAGTATGTCAAGGCTGTATATTGTCACCATGTTTATTTAACTTATATGAAGAGTACATCATGAAAATGCTGGGATGGAAGATACGTGAGCTGGAATCAAGATTGCTGGGAGAAATAATCAATAAACTTAGATATGCAGATGACATCCACAACTATGGCAGAAAAGTTGAAGAGGAAACAGGTATGTCGGGGAACTTCTTGAGTTGCAGCAAGGGTGTGAAGGACTCTTTCGAAGTTCCAGAGGTTAGGGAGTGGTTTGCCTCGAGATGCCTCAGCGGAAATGGGCCTCAATTGCGCCTGGAGGGGAGAATCTCCTGGATTTTTTCGAGCTGTGGCAGGTGCTCTCGAGTTACGACGGGGGTCCACAGAGATCCGCTCTGGTGGACTCAGGAAAGGCCAGTCGCCAGGCGAGTTGCTTAGGGGGCATCTAGGGGTCCTTCCCAGTCGATGCCGGAGCCTAAGACCTTGTGTGGAGTCGGGGCCGGGAACCTGAGGATTCCTGTCCACAGCTGACATGTATCTTGGGGTAATTCTGGAGTCTCGAAAGGGGAGTCAGTCTTCGTCTTCATTGGGGGGCATGCACGTGCGCTTACCTCCCAAGCTGTAGCAGAAGCGTCAAACTTCCTGTATAGCGTGGTACAAGGGATCTGAGGCATTCCCTCGAGGCTTTCCCTCGAGGCTTTCACACGAAGCTTTCCCACAAGGCTGTCCCAAGAGCCTCCGCGGTGTGAGTCAATCATCGGCGTGAACGTCGAGGCAGTGCAGGGAACACAGGATCCTTCTGGAATGGACTGAGACATCTGGGGGACTCTTGGAATGGTGGGACTACCCTGGAGTTCCTCTCGCCTTTCCTGTTGAAAGCGCCTCATCTGGAGATGCTGATGGGAACACTGGGAATTCTCTCCTGACAAGTAGGGAAAGGATCCCTAATCTCCAGCTATGAGGCGGAACCGGGGCTCCTCTGGATGTGGGCGGAACCTCGTGCTTCCTCTCGAGTGGAGACGGGTATGTCGGGGAACTTCTTGAGTTGCAACAAAGGGTGTTGAAGGAACCCTTTGGAAGTTTCCAGAGGTTAGGTGTGATTAGCCTCGAAACGCCTCAGCGGAAATGGGCCTCATCTCGCCTGGAGGGGAGAACCTCCTGGATTTTCTCGACTTGTGGCACGTGCTCTTCGAGTTACGACGGGGACGTCAGGGACCCGCTCTGGTGCCTCAGGAAAGGCCAGTCACATTGCAAGGGTTTTAGGGGGCCACTCGGGATTCCTCTCAGGTCGATGCCGGGGCCTAAGACCTTGTGTGGAGTTGAAGCCGGAACCTGAGGATTCCTCTCCAGTGCTGACATGGATCTTGGGGTACTTCTGGAGTCTGCCAGAGAAAGTCAGTCCTCGGCTCGAAGTGGGGGGGCATGCACGTGCGCTTTCCTCCCGCGCGGTAGCCGCAGTGTCAGGCCTTCCCGTCACGTCAGTCAAGGAATTTGTGGCTTCCCTCAAGACTTTCTCACGAGGCTTTCCCACAAGGCTGTCCCACGTGCCACAGTGGGTGTGAGTAGATCCTCGGCCTGAAAGTCGAGGCAGAGCAGGGAAAACAGGTTCCTCTGGTATGGACTGAGACATCTGCGGGGACTCTTGGAATGTTGGAAGGACCCTGGAGTTTCTCTTTGCCTTTCCTGTGGAGGGAGCATCCTCCTGACATGCGAACGGAACGGCGGGAAGTCTTTCCCGATGAAGCAAGGAAAGATCCCTCATCTCGAGCTACGAGGCTGAAAACGGGGCTGCTCTGGATCTGGGAGGGACCCCTCATGCTTCCTCTCAAGAGGAGACGGGTTATGTCGGGAAACTTCTTTAGTGGCAACAAGGGTGTGAAGGACCCTTTGGAAGTGCCAGAGATAAGGTGTGATTAGCCGTGAGACTCCTCCACGGAAATGGGCCTCCTCTCACATGGAGGGGGAGAAACCTCCTGGATTTTCTCGAGTTTGCAGCAGGTGCTCTCGACTTAACGACGGGCACCTACGGGACCCGCTCTGGTTGGCCTCAGAAAAGGCCAGTCCCCCATGCGAGTTGCTAGGGTGACTCTCGGGATTCCTCTCCCATCGATGCTGGGGCTTAAGTCCTTGTGTAGAGTCGGGGCCAGAACCTGAGGATTCCTCTCCAGTGCTGACATGGATCTTGGTAGTAATTCTGGAGTCTCCACAGGGCAGTCAGTCCTGGGCTCGAGTGGGGGCATGCACGAGCGCTTTCCTCCCGAGCTGTAGCAGCAGTGTCTCACTTCCCGGCGCGTGGATCAAGGATCGGTGGCTTTCCTCGAGACTTTCCCACAGGGCTGTACCTCGTGAAACCGTGGTGTGAGTCGATCCTCGGCTTGAAAGTCGAGGCAGTACAGGGAAAAACAGTTTCCTCTAGAATGGACTGAGACATCTGGGGGACTCTAGGAATGGTGGCACGACCCTGGAGTTCCTCTCACCTTTCTGTAGAGAGCGCCTCCTCTTGAGATTCGTCGGGAACACCGGGAATTCTTTCCCGAAGAAGTAGGGAAAGTATCCGTCATCTCGAGCTCCATGCGGAAACGGAGCTCCTCTGGATGTTTGATGACCCTCGTGCTTCCTCTCGAGTGGAGACGGGGTATGTCGTGGGAACTTCTTGTGTTTCAGCTAGGGTGTGAAGGACCCTTTGGAAGTTCCAGAGCTTAAGTGTGATTAGCCTCGAGAGACGCCTCAGCGGAAATGGGCCTCATCTCGCCTGGAGGGCAGAACCTCCTGAATTTTCTCGAGTTGTGGCAGGTGCTCTCAACTTACGACGGGGACCTCAGGGACCCGCTCTCGTGGCCTCAGGAAAGTCCAGTCCCCATGGGAGTTGCTAGGGGGCCTCTCGGGATTCCTCTCCCGTCGATGCCGGGGTCTAAGACCTTGTGTGGAGTCCGGGCCTGAACCTGAGGATTCCTCTCCAGTGCTGACAAGGAACTTCGGGTTCTACTGGAGTCTCCACAGGGGAGTCAGTCCTCGGCTCGAGATGGGGCATGCACAATCGCTTTCCTCCCGAGCTGTAGCAGCAGTGTCATGCTTCCTGTCACGTGAATCACGTTATCTGTGGCTTTCCCTCGAGGCTTTCCACGAATTTGTTTTCCCTACACTGCCTCGAGTTTGACGCAGAGGATCTACTCCCACCACAATGGCACGAGGAACAGCCCTGTGGGAAAGCATCTTGGGAAAGCCTCGTGGGAAAGCCTCGAGAAAAAGCCACAGATCCCTTGATCCACGGGACGGGAAGCATGACACTGCTGTTACAGCTCGGAGGAAAGCACACGTGAATAGCCCCCACTAAAGAAGAGGACTGATTCCCTTGGGGAGACTCCAGAAGTACCCCAGGATCCATGTCAGCACTGGAGAAGAATCCTCAGGTTCAGGCCCGGACTCCACACAAGGTTTTAGGCCCCGGCATCGACGGGAGAGTAAACCGAGAGGCCCCCTAGCAACTCGCACGGTGTCTGGCCTTTCCTGAAGGCACCAGAGCGGGTCCCTGAGGTCCCGGTCGTAGGTCGAGAACAACTGCCGCGTCTCGAGAAAATCAAGGAGGTCCTCCCCTCCAGGAGAGATGAGGCCCATTCCCACTGAGGCGTCTTGAGGCTAATCACACCTAAACTCTGAACTTCCAAAGGGTCCTTCACATCCTTGTTGCAACTCAAAAATTTCCCCGACATACCCGTCTCCACCCGAGAGGAAGCACGAGGGTCCCGCCCACATCCAAAGGAGCCCCGTTTCCACCACTTAGCTCGAGATGACGGATCGTTTCCCTGCTTGGTCTGTAAAGAATTTCCAGCGCCAGCGCATCTCAAGATGAGACGCTCTCTACAGGAAAGGCGAGAGGAACTCCACGGTCGGGCCAACATTCCAAGAGTCCCCCAGATGTCTCAGTCCATTCCAGGGAAACCTGTATTAACTGCACTGCCTCGACTTTCACGCCGAGGATCGACACACTCCACGGTGGCACGTGGGATAGCCCTGTGGGAAAGCCTCGTGGGAAAGCCTCGTGGGAAAGCCTCGAGGGAAAGCCACAGATCCCTTGATCCACGCGAAGGGAAGCGTGACACTGCTGCTACAGCTCGGGAGGAAAGCGCACGTGCATGCCCCCACTCGAGACGAGGGCTGACTCCCCTGGGGAGACTCCAGAAAGTACTCCAAGATCCATGTTAGCACTGGAGAGGAATCCTCAGGTTCCTGTAACAGACTCCACACAAGGTCTTAGGACCCGGCATCGACGGGAGAGGTATCCCGAGAGGCCCCGAGCAACTCGCATGGGGGACTGGCCTTTCCTGAGGCCACCAGAGCGGGTCCCTGAGGTCCCCTTCGTAAGTCGATAGCACCTGCCGCAACTCGAGAAAATCCAGGAGGTTCTCCCCCTCCAGGCGAGATGGAGGCCCATTTCCGCTGAGGCGTCTCGAGGCTAATCACACCTAACCTCTGGAACTTCCAAAGGGTCCTTCCCACCCCTGCTGCACCTCAAGAAGTTCCCCGACATACTCGTCTCCACTCGAGAGGAAGCACGAGAGTCCCGCCCACATCCAGAGGAGCCCCGTTTCTGCCTCATAGTTCGGGAGGAGGGATCCTTTTTCTGCGTGGTCGGGAAAGAATTTCCGGTGTTCCCGTCGCATCTCAAGAGGAGGCGCTCTGCCACAGGAAAGGCGAGAGGAAATCCAGGGTTGTGCCACCATTCCCAGAGTGCCCAGATGTCTCAGTCCATTCCACCTGGCCTCTCGACTTTCAAGCCGAGTATCGACTACACACCACGGTGGCACGTGGGACAGCCCTGTGGTGAAAGCCTCCTGGGAAAGCCTCGGTGGGAAAGCCTTGAGGGAAAGGCCACTGATCCCTTGATCCTCGCGAAGGGAAGCATGACACTGCTGCTACTGCTCGGAAGGAAAGCACAGGTGCATGCCCCCACTCGAGACGAGGACTGACTCCCCTGGGGAGACTCCAGAAGCTACCCCAAGATCCATGTCAGCACTGGAGAGGAATCCTCAGGTTCTGGCACCGACTTTACACAAGGTCGTAGTCGCCGGCATTGACGGGAGAAGAGAATCCCGAGAGGCCCCTGAGCAACTCGAATGGTGACTGGCATTTCGTGAGGCCACCAGAGCGGCGTCCCTTAGGTCCCCGTGGTAAGTCGAGAGCACCTGCTCGCACCTCGAGAAAATCCAGGAGGTTCTCCCCTCCAAGGCAAGATGAGGCCAATTTCCGCTGAGGCGTCTGGATGGCTAATCATACCTAACCTCTGGAACTTTCAAAGGGTACTTCACACCCTTGCTGGCAACTCAACAAGTTCCCCGACATACCCGACTCCACTCGAGAGGAAGCACGAGAGTCCCGCCCAGATCCAGAGGAGCCCCGTTTCCGCCTCCTAGCTCGTAGGAGGGATCGTTTCCCTGCGTGGTGGGGAAAGAATTCCCGGCAGTTCCGTCGAATCTCAAGAGGAGGCGCTCTCCACCAGAAAGGCCGAGAGGAACTCCAGGGACGTGCCACCATTCCGCAGAGTCCCCCAGATGTCTCAGTCCACTCCAGGGAAAACTGTTTTCCCTGCACTGCCTCCACTTTCCAAGTCGAGGATTGACTAACACCATGGTGGCACGTGGGACAGCCATGTGGGAAAGCCTCGTGGAGAAAGCCTAGTGGGAAAGACCTCGAGGGAAAGCCACTAGATCCCTTGATCCACGCGAAGGGATGCGGCGACACTGCTGCTACAGCTCGGGAGGAAAGCGTACGTGCATGCCCCCACTTGAGACGAGGACTGACTCCCCTGAGGAGACTCCAGAAGTACCCCAGGATACATGTCAGCACTGGAGAGGAATCCTCAGTTTCCGGCACCGAATCCACACAAGGTCTTAGGGCCCGGCTATCGACGGTAGAGGAATCCCAGGTGGCCCCCGAGTAACTCGCATGGGGACTGGCATTTCCTGAGGCCACCAGAGCGGGTCCCTAAGGTCCCCATAGTAAGTCGAGAGCACCTGCCGCAACTCGAGAAAATCAGGAGGTTCTCCCCTCCAGGCGAGTTGAGACCCATTTCCTCTGAGGTGTCTCAAGGCTAATCACACCTAAGCTCTGGAACTTCCAAAGAGTCCCTTCACACCCTTGCTGCAACTCAAGAAGTTCCCCGACATATCCGTCTCCACTCGAGAGGAAGCACGAGAGTCCCGCCCACATCCAGAGGAGCCCCGTTTCCGCCTCATAGCTCGAGAGGAGGGATCCTTTCCCTGCTGTGGTCGGAAAGAATTCCTGGCATTCCCGTCGCATCTAAAGAGGAGGCGCTCTCCACAGGAAAGGTGAGAGGAACTCCCGGGTCGTGCCACCATTCCCAGAGTCCTACAGATGTCTCAGTCCATTCCAGGGAAACCTGTTTTCCCTGCACTGCCTCCAGTTTCAAGCCGAGGATCAACTCACACCACGGTGGCACGTGGCACATGCCCTGTGGGAAAGCCTCGTGGGAAAGCCTCGTGGGAAAGCATCGAGGGAAAGGCACTGATCCATTGATCCACTCGACGGGAAGCATGACACTGCTGCTACAGTTCGGGAGGAAAGCACAAGTGCATGCCCCCACTCGAGACGAGGACTGACTCCCCTGGGGAGACTTCCAGAAGTACCCTAAGATCCATGTCAACACTGGAGTGGAAACCTCAGGTTCCGGCACTGACTCCACACAAGGTCTTAGGCCCCAGCATCAACGGGAGAGGAATACCGAGAGGCCCCCGAGCACTCGCATGGGCACTGGACATTCCTGAGGCCACCAGAGCGGGTCCTGAGGTCCCCGTCATAAGTCGAGAGCACCTGCCGCAACTCGAGAAAATCCAGGAGGATCTCCCCTCCAGGCGAGATGAGGCCCATTTCCGCTGAGGCGTCCTGAGGCTAATCACACCTAACCTCTGTAACCTTCAAAGGGTCCTTAACACCCTTGCTCCAACTGAAGAAGTTCCCCGACATACCCGTCTCCACTCCGAGAGGAAGCACAAGAGTCCCGCCCACATCCAGAGGAGCCCCGTTTCCCCCCTCATAGGCTCGAGAGGAGGGATCCTTTCCCTGCGTGGTCGGGAAAGAATTCCCGGCGTTTCCCCTCGCATCTCAAGGAGAAGGCGCTCCTCCGCAGTGAAAGGCCGAGAGGAACTCCAGGGTCGTGGCCACCATTCCCAGAGTGCCCCAGATGTCTCCAGTCCATTCCAGGAAACCTGTTTTCCCGTGCACTGCCTCGACTTTCAAGCGAGGATCGACTGACACCATCGGTGGCACGTGGGACAGCCCTGTGGGAAACGCCTCGTGAGGAAAGACCTCATGGGCAAAGCCTCGAGGGACAAGCCACTGATCCGTTTGATCCACTCGACGGGAAGCGTGACACTGCCTGCTACTGCTCGGGAGGAAAGCGCACGTGCATGACCCCACTTGAGACGAGGACTGACTCCCACTGGGGAGACTCCAGAAGTAACCCCAAGATCCATGTCAGCACTGGAGAGAAATCCTTAGGTTCCGGCACCCGACTCCACACAAGGTCTTAGGCCCCGGCATTGACGGGAGAAGAATCCCGAGAGGCCTCGCGAGACTCGCAGTGGGGACTGGCATTTCCTGAGGCCACCAGAGCGGGTCCCTGAGGTCCCCGTCGTAAGTCGAGAGCACCTGCCGCAACTCGGAGAATATCCAGGAGGTTCTCCCCTCCAGGCGAGATGAGGCCCATTTCCGCTGAGGCGTCTCGAGGCTAATCACACCTAACTTCTGGAACTTGCAAAGGGTCCTTCACACCCTTGCTGCAACTCAAGAAGTTACCCCGACATACCCGTCTCCATTCGAGAGAAGCACGAGAGTCCCGACCCACATCCAGAGGAACTCCGTTTCCGCCTCCATAGCTCGGGAGGAGGGATCCTTTCCCTGCGTGGTTCGGGAAAGAATTCCTGGCGTTCAAGTCGCAACTCAAGAGGAGGCGCTCTTCTCCATGAAAGGTGAGAGGAAACTCCAGGGTCGTGCCACCATTTCCAGAGTCCCCCAGATAGTCTCAGTCCATTCCATGGGAATCCTGTTTTCCTCTGCAGTGCCTCGAGCTTTCAAGCGAGGATCGACTCACACCATGGTGGCACGTGGGAGAGCCCTGTGGGAAAGCCTCGTGGGAAAGCCTCCGGAGCTCGGGAAAGCCACTAGATCCCTTGATCCACGCTGAATGGGAAGCGTGACACTGCTGCTACAGCTCGGAGGAAAGCGCAACGTGCGTGCTCCCACTCGAGACGAGGACTGACTCCCACTGGGGAGACTCCAGAAGTACCCCAAGATCCATGTCAGCACTGGAGAGGAATCCTCAGGTTCCGGCACTGACTTTCCGCACAAGTTCTTAGGCCCCTGGCATCGACGGCAGAGGAATCCCGAGACGACCCCGAGCAACTCGCAAGGGAACTGGCCTTTCCTGAGGCCACCAGAGCGGCGTCCCTGAGGTCCCCGTCGTAAGTCGAGAGCACCTGCCGCAACTCCGGGAAAATCCAGGAGGTTCTCCTCTCCAGGCGAGGATGAGGCCCATTTCCGCTGAGGTTTCTCGAGGCTAATCACACCTAAACCTCTGGAACTCCAAAGGGTCCTTCAACATCCTTGCTGCAACTCAAGAAGTTCCCCGACATATCCCATCTCCACTCGAGAGGAAGGCACGACAGTCCCGCCCACATCCAGAGGAGCCCCGTTTCCGCCTCCAGTAGCTCGAGAGGAGTGATCCTTTCCCTGCGTGGTCGGGAAAGAATTCCCGGCGTTCCCGGCGCAACTCAAGAGGAGGCGCTCTCTTCGGGAAGGGCGACATTAACTCCAGGGTCGTACCACCATTCCCAGAGTCCCCCAGATGTCTCAGTCCATTCCAGGGAAACCTGTTTTCCCTGCACTGCGTCGACTTTCAAGCCGAGGATCGACTGACACCACGTTGGCAAGTGGGACAGCCCTCTGGGAAAGCCTCGTGGGAAAACCTCGAGGGAAAGCCACAGATTCCTTGATCCACTCGATGGAAAGCGTGACATTTGCTGTTACAGCTCGGGAGGAAAGTGCACGTGCATGCCCCACTCGAGACGAGGACTGACTCCCCTGGGGAGACCTCAGAAATACCCCAATAACAATGTCAGCACTGGAGAGGAATCCTCAGGTTCCGGCACCGACTCCACACAAGGTCTTAGGCCGGCATCGACGGAGAGGAATCCCGAGAGGCCCCTGTGCAACTCGCAAGGGGACTGGCCTTTCCTGAGGCCACCAGAGCGGGTCCCTGAGGTCCCCATCGTAGGTCTAGAGCACCTGCCGCAACTCGAGAAATCCAGGACGTTCCCCCTCCAGGCGAGATGAGGCCCATTTCCACTGAGGCGTCTCGAGGCTAATCACACCTAACCTCTGGAACTTCCAAACGGTCCTTCACACCCTTGCTGCAACTCTAGAAGTTCCCCGAAATACCCGTCTCCACTCGAGAGGAAGCACGAGAGTCCTCCCACATCCAGAGGAGTCCCTTCCGCCTCCTAGCTCGAGAGGAGGGATCCTTTCCCTGTGGTCGGGGCGCGTTCCCGTCGCATCACAAGGAGGAGGCGCTCTCCACA
>NW_017214321.1:0-14810 GCF_001704415.2 Capra hircus
CAATTGGAAAGCCTCGAGGGAAAGCTGCAGATCCCTTGATACACGCTATCGATGTGACACTGCACCACAGATCGGGAGGAAATTGAACGTGCATGCCCCCACTCGAGACTAGGACTGACTAAACCGGGGAGACTCCAGAAGTACCCATGATCCATTTCAGCACTGGAGAGGAATCCTCACGTTCCGGCACCGACTCCACACACAAGGTCTTAGGCCCCGGCATCGACGGGAGAGGAAACCCAAGAGGCCCCCGAGCAACTCGCATGGGGACTGGCCTTTCCTGAGGCCACCAGATCGGGTCCCTGAAGTCCCCGTCGTAAGTCGACAGCACCTGCCGCAACTCGAGAAAATCCAGGAGGTTCTCCCCTCCAGGCGAGATGAGGCCCATTTCCGCTGTGGCGTCTCAAGGTTAATCACACATAACCTCTGGAAATTCCAAAGGGTCCTTCACACCCCCGCTGCAACTCAAGAAGTTCCCGGACATACCCGTCTTCACTCGAGAGGAAGCACGAGAGTCCCGCCCACATCCAGAGAAGCCCCGTTTCCGCCTCATAGCTCTAGAGGAGGGATCCTTTCCCTGCGTGTTCGGGAAAGAATTGCCGGCGTTCCCGTCTCATCTCAAGAGGAGGCGCTCTCCACAGGAAAGGCGAGAGGAACTCCAGGGTCATGCCACCATTCCCAGAGTCCCCCAAATGTCTCAGTCCATTCCAGGGAAACCTGTTTTCCCTGCACTGCCTCGACTTTCAAGCCAAGGATCAACTCACACCACGGAGCAACGTGGGACAGCCCTGTGGGAAACCCTCGAGGAAAGCCTCGATGGAACGCCACAGATCCCATGATCCACTCGAAGGAAAGCGTGACACTGCTGCTACAGCTCGGGAGGAAAGCGCACGTGCATGCCCCACTCGAGACGAGGACTGACTCCCCTGGGGATACTCCAGAAGTACCTCAAGATCCTTGTAAGCACTGGAGAGGAATCCTCAGGTTCCGGCACGGACTCCCCACAAGGCCTTAGGCCCCGGCATCGACGGGGAGAGGAATCCCGACGGGGCCCCTGAAGCAACTTGCATGGGGACTGGCCTTTCCTGAGGCCACCAGAGCGGGTCCCTGAGGTCCCCGGCGTAAGTCGAAGAGCACCTGGGGTAACTCGAGAAAAATCAAAGAGGTTCTCCCCTCCAGGCGAGATGAGGCCCATTTCCACTGTGGCGTCTCAAGGTTAATCACACATAACCTCTGGAACTTCCAAAGGGTCCTTCACACCTTTGCTGCAACTCAAGAAGTTCCCTGACATACCCGTCTCCAATCCAGAGGAAGCACGAGAGTCCAACCCAGATCCAGAAGAGCCCCGTTTCCGCCTCATAGCTCGGGAGGAGGGATCCTTCCCCGCGTAGTTGTGAAAGAATTCCCGGCTTTCCCCGTCGCATCTCAAGTGGAGGCGCTCTCCACAGGTAAGGCGAGAGGAACTCCAGGGTTGTGCCACCAATTTCGAGAGTCCCAGATATCTCCGTCCATGTCCAGAGAAAGACTGGTTTTCCCCAGCACTGCCTCAACTTTCAAGCCGAGGGGTAGACTCACACTACAGTGGGCACGTGGGCAGCCCTGTGGGAAAGCCTCTTGGAAAGCCTCGAGGGAAAGCCACAGATACCTTGATCCACGCTAAAGGAAGCGTGACACTGCTGCTACAGCTCGGGGAGGAAAGTGCACGTGCATGCCCCCACTCGAGACGAGGACTGACTCACCTGGGGAGACTCCAGAAGTACCCCAAGATCCATGTCAGCACAGGAGAGGAATCCTCAGTTTCCGGCACCGACTCCACACAAGGTTTTGGGCTCCAGCATCTACGGGAGAGAAATTCCGAGAGACACCCGAGCAACATTCATGTGGACTGGCCTTTCCTGAGTCCACCAGAGCGGGTCCCTGAGGTCCCTGTCGTATGACGAGAGCACCTGCCCCAACTCGAGAACGTCCAGGAGGTTCTCCCTTCCAGGCAAGATGAGGCCCATTTCCAATGAGGCGTCTGGAGGCTAATCACAACTAACCTCTGGAACTTCCAAAGTGTCCGTCACACCTTTGCTGGCTACTCAAAAAGTGCCTCGACATACCCGTCTCCACTCGAGAGGAAGAACGAGTTCCCGCCCACATCCAAAGGAGCCCCGTTACCGCCTCATAGCTGGAGAGGAGGGACACTTTCCCTGCGTGGTCGGGAAAGAATTCCCGACGTTCCGGTCGCATCTCAAGAGGAGGCCCTCTCCACAGTAAAGGCCAGAGGAACTCCAGGTTCGTGCCACCATTCCAGAGTCCCCCAGATGTCTCCGTCCATTCCAGGGAAACCTGTTTTTCCAGCACTGCCTCAACTTTCAAGCCAAGGGTCGACTCACACTACAGTGACACGTTGGACAGCCCTGTGGGAAAGCCTCTTGGGAAAGCCTCGTGGGAAATTCTCGGAGGGAAAGACTCGAGGGAAAGCCACAGATCCCTTGATCCACGCTAAAGGAAGCATGACACTGCTGTTACAGCTCGGGAGCATAGCGCACGGTGGATGCCCCCACTCGAGACGAGGACTGACTCCCCTGGGGAGACTCCACAAGTACCCCAAGATCCACGTCAGCACTGGAGAGGAATCCTCAGGTTCCGGCTCCGACTCCACACAAGGTCTTAGGCCCCGGCATCGACGGGAGAGGAATCCCCAGAGGCCCCAGGGCAACTTTCATGGGGACTGGCCTTTTCCTGAGGCCACCAGAACGGGTCCCTGAGGTCCCCGTCTTAGGTCCAGAGCACCTGACGCAACTCGAGTAAATCTAGGAGGTTCTCCCCTCCAGGCGAGAAAGGCCCATTTCCGCTGCGGCATCTCGAGGCTAATCACACCTAACCTCTGGAACGTCCAAAGGGTCCTTCACACCCTTGCTGCAACTCAAGAATTTCCCCGACATACCCGTCTCCACTTGAGAGGAAGCACGAGAGTCCCGCCCACATCCAGAGGAGCCCCGTTTCCGCCTCCTAGCTCGAGAGGAGGGATCCTTTCCCTGCGTGGTCGGGAAAGAATTCCCGGCATTCCTGTCGCATCTCAAGAGGAGGCACTCTCCACAGGAACCGCGAGAGGAACTGCATTATCGTGCCACCATTCCAGAGTCCCCCAGATGTCTCAGTCCATTCCAGGGAAACCTGTTTTCCCTGCACTGCCTCGACTTTCAAGCCGAGGATCGACTCACACCACGGTGGCACGTGGGACAGCCCTGTGGGAAAGCCTCGTGGGAAAGCCTCGAGGGAAAGCCACAGATCCCTTGTTCTACGCGAAGGGAAGCGTGACACTGCTGCTACAAGCTCGGGAGGAAATTGCACGTGCATGCCCCCACTCGTAACGAGGACTGACTGCCCTGGGGAGACTCAAGAAGTATCCCAAGATCCATGTCAGCACTGGAGAGGACTCCTCAGCTTCTGGCACCGACTCTACACAAGGTCTTAGGCCCCGGCATCGACGGAGAGTAATCCCGAGAGGCCCCTGAGCAACTCGCATGGGGACTGGCCTTTCCTGAGGCCACCAGAGCGGGTCCCTGAGGTCCCCGTCGTAAGTCGAGAGCACCTGCCGAAACTAGAGAAAATCCAGGAGGTTCTCCCTTCCAGGAGAGATGAGGCCCCTTTCCGCTGAGACATCTCAAGGCTAATCACGCCTAACCACTGGAACTTCCAAAGGGTCCTTCACACCCTTGCTGCAACTCAAGAAGTTCCCCCGACATACCCGTCTCCACTCGAGAGGAAGCACGAGGTCCCGCCCACATCCAGAGGAGCCCCGTTTCCGCCTCCTAGCTCGAGAGAAGGGATCCTTTCCCTGCGTGTACGGGAAAGAATTTCCGGCGTTCCCGTCGCATCTCAAGAGGAGGCGCTCTCCACAGGAAAGGTGAGAGGAACTCCAGGGTCGTGCCACCATACCCAAAGTCCCCCTGATGTCTCAGTCCTTTCCAGGGAAACCTGTTTTCCATGCTTTCCCTGCACTGCCACGGCATTCAAGCTGAGGATCGACTCAAACCACGGTGGCACGTGGAACAGCCCTGTGGGAAAGCCTCATGGGAAGGCCTCGTGGGAAAGCCTACTGGGAAAGCCACAGATCCCTTGATCCACACGAAGGGAAGCGTGACGCTGCTGCTACAGCTCGGGAGGAAAGCGCACGTGCATGCCCCCACTTGAGACGAGGACTGACTCCCCTGGGGAGACTCCAGAAGTATCCCAAGATCCATGTCAGCACTGGAGAGGAACCCTCAGATTCCGGCACCGACTCCACACAAGGTCTTAGGCCCCGAATCGACGGGAGAGGAATCTCGAGAGGCCCCCCGAGCAACTCGCATGGGGACTGGCCTTTCCTGAGGCCACCAGAGCAGGGTCCCTGAGGTCCCCGTCATAAGTCGAGAGCACCTGCCGCAGCTCGAGAAAATCCAGGAGGTTCTCCCCTCCAGGCGAGATGAGGCCCATTTCCGCTGAGGCGTCTCTAGGCTAATCACACCTAACCTCTGGAAATTCCAAAGGGTCCTTCACACCCTTGCTGCAACTCAAGAAGTTCCCCCGACATACCCGTCTCCACTCGAGAGGAAGCACGAGAGTCCCGCCCACATCCAGAGGAGCCCCGTTTCCGCCTCCTAGCTCGAGAGGAGGGATCATTTCACAGCGTGTTCGGGCAAGAATTCCCGGCGTTCCCGTCACATCTCAAGAAGAGGCGCTTTCGGCAGGAAAGGCGAGAGGAACTCCAGGGTCGTGCCACCATTCCCAGAGTTCCCCAGATGTCTCAGTCCATTCCAGGGAAACCTGTTTTCCCTGCACTGCCTCGACTTTCAAGCTGATTATCGACTCACACCATGGTGGCACGTGGGACAGCCCTGTGGGAAAGCCTCGTGGAAAAAACCTCGTGGGAAAGCCTCGAGGGAAAGCCACATATCCCTTGATCTACGCGAAGGGAAGCATGACACCCCTGCTACAGCTCGGGAGGAAACGCACGTGCATGCCCCCACACGAGACGAGGACTGACTCCCCTGGGGAGACTCCAGAAGTGCCCCAAGATCCATGTCAGCACAGAACAGGAATCCTCAATTTCCGGCACCAATTCCACAGAAGGTTTAGGCCCTGGCACCGACGGGAGAGAAATCCCGAGAGGCCCCCGAGCAACTCGCATGGGGACTGGCCTTTCCTGAGGCCACCAGAGCGGGTCCCTGAGGTCCCCGTCGTAAGTCGAGAGCACCTGCCGCAACTCGAGAAATTCCAGGAGGTTCTCCCCTCCAGGCGAGATGAGGCCCATTTCCGCTGAGGCGTCTCGAGGCTAATCACACCAAACCTCTGGAACTTCCAAAGGGTCCTTCACACCCTTGCTGCAACTCAAGAAGTTCCCCGACTTACCCGTCTCCACTCGAGAGGAAGCACGAGCGTCCCTTGCACATCCAGAGGAGGCCCTTTTCCTCCTTGTAGCTCCAGATGAGGGATCCTTTCCCTGCGTGGTCTGGAAAGAATTCCCGGCATTCCCGTCGCATCTCAAGAGGAAGCGCTCTCCACCAGGAAAGGCGAGAGGAACTCCAGGGTCGTGCCACCAATCCAAGAGTCCCCCAGAGGACTGAGTCCATTCCAAAGGAAACTCTTTTACCTGCACTGCCTTGACTGTCACGCCGAGGATCGACTCACACCACGGTGGCACGTGGGACAGCCCTGTGTGTTAGCCTCGTGGGAAAGCCTCATGGGAAATCCTACAGGGAAAGCCACACATCCCTTGATCCACCCGTCGGGTAGCATGACACTGCTGCCACCTTTAGGGAGGAAAGCCCACGTGCATTTCCCCACTCGAGACGAGGACTGACTCCCCTGGGGAGAGTCCAGAAGTACCCAAAAATCCACGTCAGCACTGGAGAGGAATCCTCAGTTTCCGGTCCCAACTCAACACAAGGTCTTCGACTCGGGAAATGCAAGCATTTAAAAGATCTCTCCTTTGGAGCCTCGAGGGGGGATCGGGGCTTCTCTGGATGTGGGCGGGACCCTCGTTTTTCCTTTGAGTGTAGACGGGTGTGTCGGGAAAGCTCTTGAGTTGCAGCAAGTGTGTGAAGGAACCATTGGAAGTTCCAGAGGTTAGGTGTGCTTAGCCTCTAGATGCGTCAGTGGAAATAGGCCTCATTTTGCTGTAGGGGAGAACCTCCTGGATTTTCTCGAGTTACGGCAGGTGCTCTCGAATTACGACGGGGACCTCAGGGACCCGGTCTCGTGGCCTCAGGAAAGGCCAGTCCCCATGCAAGTTGCCAGGGGGACTCTCGGGATTCCTCTTGGGTCGATGCCGGGGCCTAAGACCTTGTGTGGAGTCGAGGCCGGATCCTGAGGATTCCTCTCCAGTGCTGACATGGTTCTTGGGGTACTTCTGGAGTCTCCCCAGGGGAGTCAGTCCTCGTCTCGAGTGTGGGCATGCACGTGCGCTTTCCTCCCGAGCTGTAGCAGCAGTGTCACGCTTCCTAACGCGTGGTCAAGGGATCTGTAGCTTTCACTCAAGTCTTTCCTTCAAGGCTTTCCCAAGAGTCTTTCCCACAGGGCTGTCCCACCTGCCACCAGGGTGTGAGTCGATCCTCGGCTTGAAAGTCGAGGCAGTGCAGGGAAAACATGTTCCTCTGGAATGGACTGAGACATCTGGGGGACTCTTGGAATGGTGGTACGACCCTGGAGTTCCGCTCGCCTTTCCTGTGGAGAGCGCCTCCTCTTGAGATGGGACGGGAACGCCGGGAATTCTTTCCCGACCAAGCAGGGAAAGGATCCGTCATCTCGAGGTCCGAGGCATAAACGGGGCTCCTCTCGATGTGGGCGGGACTCCTGGTGCTTCCTCTCGAGTGGAGACGGGTATGTCGGGGAACTTCTTGAGTTGCAGCAAGGGTGTGAAGGACCCTTTGGAAGTTCCAGGTGTTAGATGTGTTTAGCCTCGAGACGCCTCAGCGGAAATGGGCCTCATCTCGCCTGGAGGGGAGAACCTCCTGGATTTTGTCGAGTTTCGGCAGGTGCTCTCGACCTACGACGGGGACCTCAGGGACCCGCTCTGCTGGCCTCAGGAAAGGCCAGTCCCCATCCGAGTTGCTCGCGGGCCTCTCGGGATTCCTCTCCCGTCGATGCCGGGGGCCTAAGATCTTGTGTGGAGTGGGTTCCGGAACCTGAGGATTCCTCTCCAGTGCTGACATGGATCTTGGGTACTTCTGGAGTCTCCCCAGGGGAGTCAGTCCTCGTGTCGAGTGGGGGCATGCACGTGCGCTTTCCTCCCGAGCTGTAGCAGCAGTGACGCGCTTCCCTTCGCGTGGATCAAGGGATCTGTGGCTTTCCCTCGAGGCTTTCCCACGTAGGCTTTCCCACAGGGCTGTCCCACGTGCCACCGTGGTGTGAGTCGATCCTCGGCTTGAAAGTCGAGGCAGTGCAGGGAAAACAGGTTTCCCTGGAATGGACTGAGACATCTGGGGGACTCGGAATGGTGGCACGACCCTGGAGTCCTCTGCCTTTCCTGTGGAGAGCACCTCCTCTTGAGATGCGACGGAAACGCCTGGAATTCTTTCCCGACCACGCAGGGAAAGGAACCCTCCTCTCGAGCTAGGAGGGGGAAACGGGGTTCCTCTGGATGTGGGCGGGACTCTCGTGCTTCCTCTCGAGTGGAGACGAGTATGTCGGGGAACTTCTTGATTTGCAGCAAGGGTGTGAAGGACCCTTTGGAAGTTCCAGGTGTTAGATGTGTTTAGCCTCGAGACACCTCAGCGGAAATGGGCCTCATCTCGCCTGGAGGGGAGAAACTCCTGGATTTTCTCGATTTATGGCAGGTGCTCTCGACTTACGATGGGGACCTCAGGGACCCGCTCTGGTGGCCTCAGGAATGGCCAGTCCCCATGCGAGTTGCTCGGGGCCTCTCGGGATTCCTCTCCCGTCGATGCTGGGGCCTAAGACCTTGTGTGGAGTCGGTGCCGGAACTTGAGCATTCCTCTCCAGTGCTGACATGGATTTTGGGGTACTTCTGGAGTCTCTCCAGTGGAGTCAGTCCTCGTCTTGAGTGGGGGCATGCACATGCGCTTTCCTCCCGAGCTGTAGCAGCAGTGTTACGCTTCCCTTCGCGTGGATCAAGGGATCTGTGGCTTTCCCTCGAGGCTTTCCCACGAGGCTTTCACACGAGGCGTTCCCACGAGGCTTTCCCAAAGGGCTGTACTACATGCCACCGTGGTGTTAGTCGATCCTCGGCTTGAAAGTCGAGGCTGTGCAGGGAAAACACGTTTCCCTGGAATGGACTGAGACATCTGGGGGACTCTGGGAATGGTGGCACGACCCTGGAGTTCCTCTCGCCTTTCCTGTGGAGAGCGCCTCCTCTTGAGATGCGACGGGAACGTCGGGAATTCTTTCCCGACCACGCAGGGAAAGGATCCCTCCTCCCGAGCATGGGGGCGGAAACGGGACTCCTCTGGTTATGGGCGGGACTCTCGTGTTTCCAATCGAGTGGAGACGGGTATGTCGGGGAACTTCTTGAGTTGCAGCAAGGGTGTGAAGGACCCTTTGGAAGTTCCAATTGTTAGATGTGATTAGCCTCCAGACGCCTCAGCGGAAATGGGCCTCATCTCACCTGGAGGGGACAACCTCCTGGATTTTCTCGAGTTCTGGCAGGTGCTCTCGACATACGATGGGGACCTCAGGGACCCGCTCTGGTGGCTTCAGGAAAGGCCAGTCAGCATGCAAGTTGCTCGGGGGCCTCTCGGGATTCCTCTCCTGTCGATGCCGGGTCCTAAGATCTTGTGTGGAGTCGGTGCCGGAACCTGAGCATTCCTCTCCAGTGCTGACATGGATCTTGCTGTACTTCTGGAGTCTCCCCAGGGGAGTCAGTCCTCGTCTCGAGTGGGGGCATGCACGTGCGCTTTCCTCCCGATATGTAGCAGCAGTGTCACGCTTCTCTTCGCGTGGATCAAGGGATCTGTGGCTTTCGCTCAAAGCTTTCCCACGAGGCTTTCCCAAAGGGCTGTTCCACGTGCCACCGTTGTGTGAGACGATCCTCGGCTTAAAAGTCAAGGCAGTGCAGGGAAAACAGGTTTCCCTGGAATGGACTGAGACATCTGGGGGACTCAGGGAATGGTGGCACGACCCTGGAGTTCCTCTCGCCTTTCCTGTGGAGAGCGCCTCCTCTTGAGATGCGACGGGAACGCCGGGAATTCTTTCCCGACCACGCAGGGAAAGGATCCCTCCTCTCGAGCTAGGAGGCGGAAACCGAGCTCCTCTGGATGTGGGCAGGACTCTCGTGCTTCCTCTCTAGTGGAGACGGGTATGTCAGGGAACTTCTTGAGTTGCAGCAAGGTTGTGAAGGACCCTTTGGAAGTTCCAGAGGTTAGGTGTGATTAGCCTCGAGACGCCTCAGCGGAAATGGGCCTCATCTCACCTGGAGGGGAGAACCTCCTGGATTTTCTCGAGTTGCCGGCAGGTGCTCTCGACTTACAACAGAGACCTCAGGGACCCACTCTGGTGACCTCAGGAAAGGCCAGTCCCCATGCGAGGTGCTAGGGGGCCTCTCAGGATTCCTCTCCCATCGATGCCGGGGCCTAAGACCTTGTGTGAAGTCGGGACCGGAACCTGAGGATTCCTCTCCAGTGCTGACATGGATCTTGGCGTACTTCTGGAGTCTCCCAAGTGGCGTCAGTCCTCGGCTCGAGTGGGGTCATGCACGTGCGCTTTCCTCCCGAGTGGTGGCAGCTGTGTCACGCTTCCCTTCTCGTGGATCAAGGAATCTGTGGCTTTCCCTGGAGTCTTTCCCATGAGGCTTTCCCACAGGGCTATTCCACTTGCCATCATGGTGTGAGTCGATCCTCGGCGTGAAAGTCGAACCAGTGCAGGGAAAACAGGAACCTCCTTCCCCACAGTAGGTGGTACACTGTCCCCTTGGGTGGGTATCTCCAGGGCACTCGCGCTGGTGGTTTGCCCGCGGAGGTGCGGGCCTCAGGCTCCATGTGAGAAAAGCCCCAAATGGCATTAGCTGCCATTCCAAACGCTGGCCCCTCAGGTCTCTGGCCGGAGCCTTGGGCTCCAGGCAACTCAAAGCCCTCGGTGTTGGCACTCTGTGACTGCTGTAGTGAAAGGACACCAAGAGCCCACGGAGGAGTTGCGGAGGGGGCATGGGGGAAACGGAGGCGAGGACAGCGAGGGATCTAGGTGGAGGCGCTGGAGAGAGCGTCTGGTGTCCCGGAATGCCTCGGAGGAGCCAGCGGGGACAGTCGAGGCCCAGGGACCTGTGGAATGTGAAAAGGCAAGAAATCCCAGAGAAAGGCAGGCTGGGAAAGGGGGCGTTGGTGGCCAATTCAAAGGGACCTTGGGGCGTTTCCTGGGCGGTAAGCTCCCTTGGCACTGCTGAGGGCCCCTGATTGATCCACCCGGGGTTGATCCCACCCCCCGCTGCGAGGGAGGGCCACAAACCAAAGCGCGCGAACTGCCCGCCCACCCCAACGGGGATCGTGGCGGTCCAGGGCACAGCTGTGCCCGGGAAAAGCCCACTCGCTTCACGGGACTCCGTCCAGGGTCTCTGCTTGGAACGAGGCCAGGGGCAGCCCCCTCCATCTACCCACCCAAACCCTATTGACGTCAATGGTGGCGGAGACGCCTCCCGTTCTCCCAGAGTCCTAAGCTGCTGGGTCCCCGCCCACTCGGCCAGCAGTCTGCAGCGTGCCCGTGTGCCTCTCCCACCATGGCTTCGTCTGGCTCCTCCAGCACCTCAAGCGGTACGTTTGCCCTCGGTCCCTGTGGTCGGATCACATCTCAGGGGATTTGCGGGTGGCCTGGGCAAGGGCTCTCGGCCAATGTGTTGACCCCCCTCCCACCCAAGAACGGCGGGGACCCATCGGCCAGGCCCGGGGTTCCGAGGCGTCAGGTGTGCCCAAAGTTGGACGGCATGGCATCGTTCGTTCATCTTGCTCCTTTGGCACACACATGGCTTCTCCGTTCTCTTTTCTGGGAAGGCAGTGTTGTTTCAGGGTGCGTGCTGCGGGGGGCGGGGGCCGGGGTTGCGGGGTGGTGGGAGCGGGTGCTTTGCTGGGATGAGGCCCTTTATCCTCACATCTTCCTGTGGGAATGGGAGTCGGGGAGCTCTGTGGCCTTGCTGCCTTCAGTGGCTTCCTCTGCACAGGGGCCTAGTGGCTTCTGCCTTTTTGTCAGGCATTACGGAGTTTGGGCTTCGCTTTGGTGGCCTTGGCCTTTGCCTTGGCCTGGGCCTTGGCCTTGCCCTTGGCGGTGCCCTTGCCCTTGCCTTGGTCTTGGGCTTGGCCTTGCCCTGCCCTTGAACTTGAACTTGACCTTGACCTTGAACTTGACCTTGACCTTGACTTTGAACTTGAAATTGGCCTTGACCTTGACCTTGAACTTGAACTTGACCTTCACCTTGAACTTGAACTTCAACTTGAACTTGAACTTGACCTTGAACTTGAACTTGACCTTGAACTTGAACTTGACTTTGAACTTGAACTTGAACTTGACGTTGAACTTGAACTTGAACTTGATCTTGACCTTGTACTTGAACTTGAACTTGACCTTGACCTTGACCTTGAACTTGAACTTGAACTTGACCTTGACCTTGACCTGACCTGAACTTCAACTTGAACTTGAACTTCAACTTGAACTTGAACTTCACCTTGACCTTGACTTGAACTTCAACTTGAACTTGAACTTCAACTTGAACTTGAACTTGACCTTGACCTTGAACTTGAACTGACCTTGACCTTGAACTTCAACTTGAATTTGACCTTGACCTTGAACTTCAACTTGATCTTGAACTTGACCTTGACCTTGAACTTGAACCTTGACCTTGACCAACAACGGGAGACCTCGAGATTTGCTCAGAGCACCGGAGGTCCTGAAGCAGGGCCCTGTATCTCCCCTTCCCTTTGTGATCATTGCAAAGACATTCCTAGCTGATAGCGGGTGTGCCCCTGAAGAAGCAAGCAGTGGGAGTGTGTTTGACACGACTGTGTGCCTTCCTGGCCTCATCTCCACAAGGGGCCTTTCCTCTCGAATAGGCCCCATGTCCCTTGGGGAGGGTGTCATGCCTCTTTTCTCCTCACTGCCAAAGGGTGGAGCCAAGCTCGCTCTGTCAGAGGTACAAAAACAGCAATTGAATGGATTTTCAAGCTCTTGCTAGGCTGCACCCTTTCAGGGCCCACTTTACTGAAACAGGTGCTCTGTGGCCCCTGGTTGGATATGCAGGTTCACAAACAGGGTGAGATCCTGTCCAAGCCAAGAATTTTCCTGAAAGACCTAGGCTCACTAGAGCTCTCCTCCAGAGCAAAGGGGATAGAGGAGATGTATGGAGGAGTCTTTGCCTTTCCCTGTGAGTGTGGGGCTACTCCCTACGGCCCCAAGCTCAGGGATAACTGCCTCTAAGAAAGGAATGGCAAGAAGCGCTATTCTTGGAGGTTGGGACAGGGAGTTCGCAGCATGTGGGGAAAGAAAGACTTCTTCGGGGAAGAAGAGGCAACCACCGGGGGTGTGTTTTGCAAGCCTCTATTTGGAAGGAACAGGTTTGCTTATACAACTCAAGACTTCCAGATCTGCTCAGAGGACTGAAGTTCCAGAGACAGGGCCATGTATCTCCCCTTCCCTTTGAGATCCTTGCAAAGACATTCCTAGCAGATCATGGGAGTGCCCATGAAGAAGCAAGCAGCGGGAGTGTGCTTGACATCACTGACTGCCTACCTGGGCTCAGCTTCTCAAGGGGCCTTTCTCTCCTGGTAGGCCCTATGTCCCCTTTGGGAGAGGGTGGTGCCCTCTTCCCTCCACACTGCAAAGGGTGGAGGTGGAGCAAACTCGTTCTCTCCGAGGTAAAAAAAAAAAAAAAGACAAATTGGATGGATTTTTAAGCTCTTGCTATGCTGCACCCCTCCAGGACCCACTCGAGCAAAACAGGTGCCCTGTGGCCCCTAGGTCGGGTATGCAGGTTCACACACCGGGTGTGATCCCGTCAAAGCCAAGAATTTTCCTGACCGACCTAGGCTCACTAGAGCTCTCCTCCAGAGGAAAAGGGGACAGAAAAGACGTGTGTGTGGAGGTGGCTCTGCCTTTCCAGGTCCCAATCTCAGGGATAACTGCCCCTAAGAAAGGAACTGCTGCTTGCTGCTGCTGCTAAGTTGCTTCAGTCGTGTTCGACTCTGTGCGACGCCATAGACGGTAGCCCACTAGGCTCCCCCGTCCCTGGATTCTCCAGGCAAAGAACAGTAAGTGGGTTGCCATTGCCTTCTCCAATGCATGAAAGTGAAAATGAAAGTGCAGTCGCCTCAGTCGTGCGTCCGGACCCTCAGCGACCCCACGGACTGCAGCCTACCAGGCTTCTCCGTCCATAGGATTTTCTGAAAGGAACTGCAAGAAGCGCTTTTCCTGGAGGCTGGGAAAAGGAGTTCGCAGGATGTGGGGAAAGAGATCCTCCTTCGAGGAAGAATAGGCGGCCACTTGTTTTGTGTTGCAAACCTCTATTTGGAAGGAACAGGTTAGCTTATACAAAGGGAGACCTCCAGATCTGCTCAGAGGACCGAAGTTGCAGAGGCAGGTCGGTGTAATTTCCCTTCATTTTGCGATCCTTGCAAAGACATTCCTTGCTGATAGATATTCAGCAAGGGCCTTTGAGACTGTTGTTTTCTTTCCTAGGTTCAAAGATTCCTTCAGTTCCTAAATATAGATATCCTAGAAATTATCTGACATCCGTGAAAATCTGATATGTCCTGGTCAAATGCTGTCAGTTATAATTCCAGTTATCATATTAAAACATTTCAAGTCGCAGCAGTGACCAGATTACATTGTCAATTTCTATTTAATCAGGTTTTAACCATGTCTTCTATGATTTCACACTGATGCCTTTGCAGAAATACTGCTACTTCAAGATATATGGAATATACATTTTTTAAGCTTACCGATAATTTTGTTTGTTTGTCTTCTGGTAAGCTGGTACCAGATGGAATTTAGTCTCCTCTCTAGGTTAAGAGAACAAAGTTTTTCTTAGAATGCAATTTTTGATAACAGACTATGGGATTTCTTTACCTTCATTGATTTATAATTGTTTTCATCATCTGTTTTTTTACTTCGGTAAAGTACATAAGGCCTTATTTAAGATTTGGTACATGTAGGATGGACTAAGCTTTCCCCACTCTTGCAAGTTCCCTTAACCCTTCAGATTCTTCTCGTGGGACAAAGATCTCACTTTCCTCCAGAGGGACAATCCAAGCTTTTTATTAGTTGATCTGCCCCTGACATCAGAGTCAATTTGAGCATGAGTTGGCCTATAATTTAGGCATGAAACTATGACTACATAAAGAAAAGGTGACTTTATGATTCAGGGATGGCCATGATATGCCTTGCACTTCAGAGAAAATGGGTTAAAATGATTTTTTTTTCTTCAAAACTGCACAGCCAGTTCTTTCAGCATATGCAATTGAAAACATCTAGTCATTAGGTCAGTTTTCATTCCAATCCCAAAGAAAGGCAATGACAAAGAATATTCAAGCTGCTGCACAATTGCACTCATCTCACACACTAGTAAAGTAATGCTCAAAATTCTCCAAGTTCACATGAACTGTGAACTTCCAAATGTTCAAGAGGGATTTAAAACATGCAGAGAAACCAGAGATCAAACTGCCAACATCCACTGGATCATTGAAAAAGCAAGAGAGTTCAAGAAAAAAAGACATCTATTTCTGCTTTATTGACTATGCCAAAGCCTTTGACTGTGTGGATCACAATAAACTGGGAAAAATTCTGAAAGAGATGGGAATACCAGACCACCTGACCTGTCTCTTGAGAAACCTGTATGCAGGTCAGGAAGA
>NW_017214322.1:0-14810 GCF_001704415.2 Capra hircus
TATTGACGACCTCAGGACACCGCTCGTGTTTGGCCTCAGGAAGAGGCAGCAGTCCGCCGATGCGTAGTCTGCATCGGGGGCCTCTCGGGATCCCTGCTCTCCATCTGATGCCGGGGCCTAAACTATGTGTGGAGTCCGTGCCCGGAACGCTGAGGATTACTACCCAGTGCTGACAGAATCTTGGGGTAACTTCTGGTTTAACTCACCCACAGGGAGAGTCATTCCTCGTTGCTCGATGTGGGGGAGCAGCAATGCAGCTTTCTGCCGAGCTAATGTTGCAAGGCAAGTGCTACGACTTTCCTTCGGCGTGGATAAGGGATCTGAGTGGCTTTCCCACGAGTTCCCTAGGCCTTCCACCTGGGAGGCTTTCCCACAGGGCTGTCAGACCAGCACCGTGGGTGAAGTCCGATCCTATGCGACTGAAAAGTCCGAGGCACTAGAGGATGGGCAGAAAACAGGTTTCTCCTGGAATGGATGAGACACTGGGGATCTGGGAATTGTGCACGCCCTGGGTTTCGCTCGCTTCCTGTGCGAGATGCTCGCTGCTGAGATGCCCGGGATGCACCGGTAATTCCTTCCGCGAACACGCAGCGGAAAGGTTGATCGCCTGCCTTCGACTCGAGCTAGGAGCAAGAACATGGGCTGCGTTCTGCGATGTGGGCTGGAGACTCTACGTGCTTCTCCTCGAGTGGAGACGGGTATGTCGGGAAACTTCTTGGAGTTGCGCAAGGTGTGTGAAGGATCCCTTTGGAAAGTATCTCAGAGGTATAGGTAATGATCATATAGCTCTCGAGCATGCCTCAGCTGAGAAAGGCCTCATCTCGCGCCTGGAGGGGAGAACCTCCTGATATTTCTCAGAGTTGCGGCAGGTGCTCTCTGCTTCGAACGGGGACCTCAGGGACACCGCTCTGGTGGGCTCAGGAAGGGCCAGTCCCATGCGCAGTTGCTCGGGCCTTCGGATTCCTCTCCTCATTCGATGCCGGGCCTAAGATCCTTAGTGTGGAGTCCGGTGCCCGGAACCCTGAGGCATCCTTCGTCAAGTGCTCACGAATGGATCTGGTACTTGCCGGAAGTCTCCCAGGGAAGTCAGTCGCTCGTCATCGATGGGGGCATGTCCACCGGTGCGCTTTCTCCCTAACAGCGTGTAGGCAGCAGTGGTCATACCCTTCGCTTGCCGTGTGGATCAAAGGGGATGTGGGCTCTTCCTCATGAGGCTTTCCGCACGAGGTCGACAGCTTTCGCCACCAGGGCTGTCCCACGTGCCACCGACGGGTTGAGTCTATGCCTCGCTTGAAAAGTCGAGGCACGTGCAGGGGAAAACAGAGATGTTCACTGGAATGACCTGAGACCATCCTGGGGGATCACTGGGTAATGGGTCACCACCCTGGAGTTCCGTCTCGCCTTTTCCTAGTGGAGAGCGCCTCCTCTTGAGATGCGAGGGAAACGCGCCGAATTCCTTTTTCCCGCGATACACGCAACAGTGAAAGGTATCGCCACGGTGCCTCAGCGACTAGAGGCGGAACGGGCTCCGCTCTGGAATGTGATCCGGGACTCTCGTGCTTCTCTCAGAGTGGAGACGGGTATTCGGGAAGCTTTGAGTTGCACAAGGGTGTAAAGACCTTTTGGAAGTTAACACAGAGTTAGGTGTGATTAGCCTCGAGAAGCCTCAGCGCAAAATTGGCCTCATCTCGCCTGGAGGCGGAGAACCTCCTGGAGATTTTCTCAGTTTGGGGCCAGGTGGCTCTACGACTTAGAGAGGGACTATTCAGGCGACAGCCGTGCTGGTTTGCCGTCAGGAAAAGGCCAGTCCTCCATAGCCGAGTTGCTGGGGCCTCTGGATTCCTCTTCCCGTCGATGCTCCGGGCTAAAGTTCCTTGTGTGGAAGTCGGTCCGGAACGCTGAGATTCCCTACTCCGTGCTGACATGAGATCTTGGGCGTCTTCTGAGAGTCTCCCAGGGAGTCAGTCACTGACAGTCTCGGGTGGGGCATGCACATGTGAGCTTCGCTTACGCGAGGTGACAGCAGTGTCACGCTATCTTCTCGCGATGATAACAATGGGAATCTGTGGCTTTCCCGAGCGACGCTTCTTTCCGCAGCAGAGTTTGCCCGGAAGGTGTCCAACATGCACGTGCTGAGTCATCCTCGCTATTGAAAAAGTAGAGGCCAGTGCAGGGAAAACAGGTTTCCCTGGAAATGGATGCAGACAGCTGGGGGTATCTGGGAATGGGTGGCACGACCCTGGAGTTCCTTCTCGCCTTTTGTGAGTTAGAGCACTCTCTCTATGAAGCAATGGCAGACAGAACGCCGTGAATCTTTCCCGTAAATCCAACGCAAGGGAGGATCGCCTCCTCTCAGGAGCTAAGGAACGATCACGGAAATCGGGGTCGCTCTGGATGTGACCGGACTTGACTCCGTGGCTTCTCTCGAGTGAGACTGGGTAAGACGGGTATGTCGGGGAAACTTCTTGAGTTGCAGCAAGGGTGTGAAGGACCCTTTGGAAGTTCCAGAGGCTAGGTGTCATTACCTCGAGATGCCTCAGCGGAAATGGGCCTCATCTCGCCTGGAGGGGAGAACCTCCTGGAATTTCTCGAGTTGCGGCAGGTGCTCGCTCGCCTTACGACGGGGACCTCAGGGAACCGCTCTGGTGGCCTCAGGAAAGGCCAGTCCCCATGCCAGTTGCTCGGGGCCCTCTCGGGATTCCTCTCCCGTCGATGCCGGGCCTAAGACCTTGTGTGGAGTCGGTGCCGGGACCTGAGGCATCCTCTCCAGTGCTGACATGGATCTGGAATACTCTGGAGTCTCCCCAGGGAAGTCAGTCCTCGTCTCGTTTGGGGGCATTCACGTGCGCCTTTTCTCGACCGAGCTGTAGCACAGTGTCACGCTTCCCTTCGCGTGGATCAAGGGATCTGTGGCTTTCCCTTGAGGCTTTCCACAGGCTTTTCCCACGATGCTTTCCCACAGGGCTGTCCCCACGTGCCACCGTGGTGTGAGTCTATCCCGGCTTGAAAGTCGAGGGCAGTGCAGGGAAAAGAGATTTCCCTGGAATGGACTGAGACATCTGGGGGTGCTCTGGGAATGGTGTCACGACCCTGGAGTTCCTCTCGCCTTTCTGTGGAGAGCGCCTCCTCTTGAGATGCGACGGGAACCCGGGAATTCCTTTCCCCGACCACGCAGGGAAAGGATCCCTCCTCTCGAGCTAGGAGGCGGAAAACGGGGCTCCTCTGGATGTGGGCGGAACTCTCGTGCTTGCCTCTCGAGTGGAGACGGGTATTCGGGGTAACTTCTTGAGTTGCATCAAGGGGTGTGAAGGACCCTTTGGAAGTTCCAGAGGTTAGGTGTGATTAGCCTCGAGAAGCCTCAGCGGCAAATGGGCCTCATCTCGCCTGGAGGGGAGAACCTCCCTGGATTTTCTCGAGTTGGCAGGTGCTCTCGACTTAAGATGGGGACCTCAGGGACCCGCTCTGGTGGCCTCAGGAAAGGCCAGTCCCCATGCGAGTTGCTTGAGGGCCTCTCGGGAATCCTCTCCCTTCGATGCCCGGGCCTAAGACCTTGCGTGGAGTCGGTTCCGGAACCTGAGGATTCCTCTCCAGTGCTGACATGGATCTTGGGGTACTTCCGGAGTCTCCCCAGGGGAGTCAGTCCTCGTCTCGCGTGGGGGCATGCACGTGCGCTTCCTCGCGAGCTGTAGCAGCAGTGTCACGCTTCCCTTCGCGTGGATCAAGGGATCTGTGGCTTTCCCAGCGGGGCTTTCCCACAGGGATGTCCCACGTGCCACAGTCGGTGTGAGTCGATCCTCGGCTTAAAGTCGAGGCAGTGCAGGGAAAACAGGTTTCCCTGGAATGGACTGAGACCCTGGGGTACTCTGGGAATGGTGGCACGACCCTGGAGTTCCTCTCGCCTTTTTCGGTTTAGAGCCCCTCCTCTTGAGATGCGACGGAATCGCCGGGAATTCTTTCCCGACCACGCAGGGAAAGGATCCCTCCTCTCGAGCTAGGAGGCGGAAACGGGGCTCCTCTGGATGTGGGCGGGACTCTCGTGCTTCCTCTCGAGTGGAGACGGGTATGTGGGGGAACTTCTTGAGTTGCAGCAAGGGTGTGAAGGACCCTTTCGAAGTTCCAGAGTTTAGGTGTGATTAGCCTCGAGACGCCTCAGCGGAAATGGGCCTCATCTCGCCTGGACGGGGAGAACCTCCTGGATTTTCTCGAGTTGCGGCAGGTGCTCTCGACTTACGACGGGGACCTCAGGGAACCGCTCGGTTGCCTCAGTAAAGGCCAGTCCCCATGCGAGTTGCTCGGGGGACTCTCGGGATTCCACTCCCGTCGATGCCGGGGCCTAAGTCCTTTGTGGAGTCGGTGCCGGAACCTGAGGATACCTCTCCAGGCCAGACATGGATCTTGGGGTACTTCTGGAGTCTCCCCAGGGGGTCAGTGCTCGTCTCGAGGGGAGGCATGCACGTGCGCTTTCCTCCCAAGCTGTAGCAGCAGTGTCACGCTTCCCTTCGCGGTGGATCAAGGCATCTGTGGCTTTCCCTCGAGGCTTTCCCACGAGGCTTTCCCACGAGGCTTTCCCACAGGGCTGTCCCACGTGCCACCTTGGTGCGAGTCGATCCTCGGCTTGAAATTCGAGGCAGTGCAGGGAAAACAGTTTTCCTGGAATGGACTGAAATATCTGGGGGACTCTGGGAATGGTGGCACGACCCTGGAGTTCCTCTAGCCTTTCCTGTGGAGAGCGCTTCCTCTTGAGATGCGACGGGAACGCCGGAATTTCTTTCCCGACCACGAGGGAAATGATACCTCCTCTCGAGCTAGGAGGTGGAAAAGGGGCTCCTCTGGATGTGGGCGGGACTCTCGTGCTTCCTCTCGAGTGGAGACGGGTATGTCGGGGAACTTCTTGAGTTGCAGCAAGGGTGTGAAGGACCCTTTGGAAGTTCCAGAGGTCAGGTGTTATAAGCCTCGAGTCGCCTCTGAGGAAATGGGCCTCATCTCGCCTGGAGGGGAGAACCTCCTGGATTTTCTCGAGTTGCGGCAGGTGCTCTCGACTTACGACAGGGACCTCAGAGACCCGCTCTGGTGGCCTCAGTAAAGACCAGTCCCCATGCGAGTTACTCAGGGCCCTCTCGGGGTTCCTCTCCCGTCGATGCCAGGGCCTAAGACCTTGTGTGGAGTCGGTGCCGGAACCTGAGGATTCCTTTGCAGTGCTGACAAGGATCTTGGGTACGTCTCCAGTCTCCCCACGGGAGTCAGTCCTCATCTCGAGTGGGGCATGCACGTGCGCTTTCCTCCCGAGCTGTAGCAGCAGTGTCACGCTTCCCTTCGCGTGGATCAAGGTATCTGCGGCTTTCCCTCGAGGCTTTGCCACGAGTCTTTTCCTCGAGGCTTTCCCACGAGACTTTCCCAAAGGGCTGTCCCACGTGCCACTGTGTTGTGTGTCGATCCTAGGCTAGAAAGTTGAGGCAGTGCAGGAGAAACAGGTTTCCCTGGAATGGACTGAGACATCTGGGGGCCTCTGGGAATGGGTGCACGAATCTGGAGTTCCTCTCGCCTTTCCTGTGGAGAGCGCCTCCTCTTGAGATGAGTCGGGAACTCCGGGAATACTTGACCGACCACTCAGTGAAAGGATCCCTCCTCTCGAGCTAGGAGGCAGTAACGGGGCTCCTCTGGATGTGGGCGGGACTCTCGGCTTCCTCTCGAGTGGAGACGGGTATGTGGGGGAGCTTCTTGAGTTGCAGCAAGGGCATGAAGGACCCTTTGTAAGTTCCATAGGTTAGGTGTGATTAGCCTCGAGACGCCTCAGCGGTAATGGGCCTCATCTTGCCTGGAGGGTAGAACCTCCTGGATTTTCTCGAGTTGCGGCAGGTGCCCTCGACTTACGACGGGGACCTCAGGGACCCGCTCTGGTGCCCTCAGGAAAGGCCAGGCCCCATGCGAGTTGCTCGACGGCCTCTCGGGATTCCTCTCCTGTCTCTGCCGGGGCCTAAGATCTTGTGTGGAGTCGGTGCCAGAACCTGAGGATTCCTCTCCGGTGCTGACATGGATCTTGGGGTACTTCTGAGGTCTCCCCGGGGGAGTCAGTCCTCGTCTCGAGGGGAGGCTTGCACGTGGGCTTTCCTCCCGAGCTGTAGCAGCAATGTCACGCTTTCCTTCACGTGGATCAAGGGATCTGTGGCTTTCCCTCGAGGCTTTCACACGAGGCTTTCCCAAGAAGCTTTCCCACAGGGCTGTCCCACGTGCCACCGTGGTGTGAGTCGATCCTCAGCTTGAAAGTCGAGGCAGTGCAGGGAAACAGGTTTCCCTGGAATGGACTGAGACATCTGGGGGACTCTGTGAATGGTGGCACGACACTGGAGTTCCTCTCGCCTTTCCTGTGGAGAGCGCCTCCTCTTGAATTGCGACGGGATCTCGGTGAATTATTTCCAGACAACGCACGGAAAGGATCCCACCTCTGGAGCTAAGAGGCAGAAATCGGGCTCCTCTGGATATGGGTGGGACTCTCGTACTTCCTCTCGAGTGCAGACGGGTATGTCGGAGAATTTCTTGAGTTGCAGCAAGGGTGTGAAGGACCCTTTGGAAGTTCCAGAGGTTAGGTGTTATTAGCCTCAAGACGCCTCAGCGGAAATGGGCCTCATCTTGCCTGGAGGGGAGAACCTCCTGGATTTTCTCGAGTTGGGGCAGGTGCTCTCGACTTATGACGGGGACCTCAGGGACCCGCTCTGATGGACTCAGTAAGGGCCAGTCCACATGCGCGTTGCTCAGGGGCCTCTCGGGATTCCTCTCCCTTCGATGCCGGGGCCTACGACCTAGTGTGAATTTGCTGCCGGAACTTGAGGATTCCTCTCCAGTGCTGACATGGATCTTGGGGTACTTCTGGAGTCTCCCCAGGGGAGTCAGTCGTAGTCTCGAGTGGGGGCATGCACGTGCGATTTCCTCCAGAGCTGTAGCAGTAGTGTCACGCTTCCATTCGCGTGGATCAAGGGATCTGTGGCTTTCCCTAGAGACTTTCCCACGAGGCTTTCCCACGGGGCTTTCCCACGAGGCTTTCCCACAGGGCTGTCCCACGTGCCACCGTGGTGTGAGTCGATCCTCGGCTACAAAGTCAAGGCAGTGCAGGGAAAACAGGTTTCCCTTGAATGGACTGAGACATCTGGGGGACTCTGCGAATGGTGGCACGACCCTTGAGTTCCTCTCGCCTTTCCTGTGGAGAGCGCCTCATCTTGAGATGCGACGGGAACGCCGGGAATTCATTCCCAACCACACAGGGAAAGGATCCCTCCTCTCGAGCAACGAGCCGGAAACGGAGCTCCTCTGGATGTGGCCGGGACCCTCGTGCTTCCTCTTGAGTGGAGACGGGTATGTCGGGGAACTTCTTGAGTTGCAGCATGACTGTGAAAGACTCTTTAGAAGTTCCAGAGTTCATGTGTGATTAGCCTGGAGACACATCAGAGGAAACGGGCCTCATCTCACCTGCATGGGAGAACCTCCTGGATTTTACCGAGTTGCGGCAGGTGCTCTCGACTTACGACGGGGACCTCATGGACCCGCTCTGGTTACCTCAGGAAAGGCCAGTCCCCATGTGAGTTGCTAGAGGTCCTGTCGCTATTCCTCTCCCGTCGATGCCAGGGCCTAAGACCTTGTGTGGAGTCGGGGCCGGAACCTGAGGATTCCTCTCCAGGGCTGACATGCATCTTGGGGTATTTCTGGAGTCTCCCCAGGGGAGTCAGTTCTCGTCTCGAGTAGGGGCATGCACGTGCGCTTTCCTCCCGTGCTGTAGCAGCAGTGTCACGCTTCCCGTCGCGTGGATTTAGGGATCTGTGGCTTTCCCTCGAGGCTTTCCCACGAGGCTTTCCCACAGGGTTGTCACACGTGCCACCAGGTGTGAGTCGATCCTCAGCGTGAAAGTCGAAGCAGTGCAGGGAAAACAGGATCCTCTGGAATGGACTGAGACATCTGGGGACTCTTGGAATGGTGGCACGACCCATGAGTTCCTCTCGCCTTTCCTGTGCAGCGCGCCTCCTCTTGAGATGCGTCGAAACGTCGGGAATTCTTTCCCGAGGAAGCAGGGAAGGATCCCTCATCTCGAGCTTGGAGGAGGAAACGGAGCTCCTCTGGCGGTTGCCGGACCCTCGTGCTTCCTCTGGAGTGGAGACGGGTATGTCGGGGAACTTCTTGAGTTTTAGCAAGGGTGTTTAGGACACTTTGGAAGTTCCAGAGTTTAGGTGTAATTAGCCTGGGGACGCCTCAGAGGAAATGGGCCTCATCTCCCCTGGAGGGGAGAACCTCCTGCATTTTCTCGAGTTGGTGCAGGTGCTCTCGACTTAAGACGAGGACCTCAGGAACCCGCTCTGGTGGCCTCAGGTAAGGCCAGTCCCCATGTGAGTTGCTCGGGGGCCTCTCGGGATTTCTCTCCCGTCGATGCCGGGGTCTAAGACCTTGTGTGGAGTCGGTGCCGGAACCTGAGGATTCCTCTCCAGTGCTGACATAGATCTTGGGGTTCTTCTGGAGTCTCCCCAGGGGAGTCAGTCCTCATCTCGAGTGGAGGCATGCACGTGCGCTTTCCTCCCAAGCTGTAGCAGCAGTGTCACGCTTCTCTTCACATGGATCAAGGGATCTGTGGCTTTCCCTCGAGGATTTCCCTAAGGGCTGTGCCAAGTGCCACCGTGGTGTGAGTGGATCCTGGTCCTGAAAGTCGAGGCAGTGTAGGGAAACAGGTTTCCCTGGAATGGACTGAGACATCTGGGGGACTCTGGGAATGGGTGCACGAATCTGGAGTTCCTCTCGCCTTTCCTGTGGATAGCGCCTCCTCTTGAGATGAGTTGGGAACTCCGGAAATACTTGACCGACCACTCAGTGAAAGGATCCCTCCTCTCGAGCTAGGAGGCAGTAACGGGGCTACTCTGGATGTGGGCGGGACTCTCCTGCTTCCTCTCGAGTGGAGAGGTGTATTTCGGGGAACTTCTTGAGTTGCAGCTAGCGTTTGAAGGCCCGTTTGTTAGTTCCAGACGCTTGTTGATAAGCCTCGAGACGCCTCATCGGATATGGGCCACATCTCGCCTGGAGGGGAGAACCTCCTGGATTTTCTCGAGTTGCAGCAGGAGCTCTCGACTTACGACTTGGACCTCAGAGACCCGCTCTGTTGGCCTCATGAAAGGTCAGTCCCCATGCAAGTTGCTCGGGGCACTCTCCACAGGAAACGAGAGAGGAACTCCAGTGTCGTGCCACCATTCCCAGAGTCCCACAGATGTCTCAGTCCATTCCAGGGAAACCTTTTTTCCTTGCACTGCCTTGACTTTCAAGCCTAGGATCGACTCACACCACGGTGGCACGTGGGACAGCCCACTGGGAAAGCCTCGTGGGAAAGCCTCGTGGGAAAGCCTCGAGGGAAAGCCACAGATCCCTTGATCCACGCGAAGGGAAGCATGACACTGCTAGGGACCCACTCCCCTGGGGAGTCACTCTGGTGGCCTCAGGAAAGGCCAGTCCCCATGCGAGTTGCTCGGGGGCCTCTCGGGATTCCTCTCTCGTCGATGCCGGGGCCTAAGATCTTGTGTGGAGTCGGTGCCGGAACCTGAGGATTTCTGTCCAGTGCTGACATGGATCCTGGGGTACTTCTGGAGTCTCCCCAGGGGAGTCAGTCCTCGTCCCGAGTGGGGGCATGCACGTGCGCTTTCCTCCAGAGCTGTAGCAGCAGAGTCTCGCTTCCCTTCGCGTGGATCAAGGGATCTATGGCTTTCCCTCGAGACTTTACCACGAGGCTTTCCCACGGGGCTTTCCCATAGGGCTGTCCCACGTGCCACCGTGGTGTGAGTCGATGCTCGGCTTGAAAGTCGAGGCAGTGCAGGGAAAACACATTTCCCTGGAATGGACTGAGACATCTGTGGGACTCAGGTAATGGTGTCACGACCCTGGAGTTCCCCTCGTCTTTCCTGTCGAAAGCGCCTCCTCTTGAGATGCGACAGGAACGCCGGGAATTCTTTCCCGAACACGCAGGGAAAGGATCCCTCCTCTCGAGCTAGGAGGCGGACACGGGGCTCCTCTGGATGTGGGCGGGACTCTCGAGCTTCCTCTCGAGTGGAGACGGGTATGTCGGGGAACTTTTTTAGTTGCAGTAAGGGTGTGAAGGACCCTTTGTAAGTTCCAGAGGTTAGGTGTGAATGGCCTCGAAACGCCTCAGTGGAAATGGGCCTCATCTCGCCTGGAAAGGAGAACCTCTAGGATTTTCTCGAGTTGCGATAGGTGCTCTCGACTTACGACGGGGACCTCAGGTACCTGCTCTGGTGGCCTTTGGAAAGTCCAATCCCTATGCGAGTTGCTCGGGGCCTCTCGGGATTCCTCTCCCGTCGATGCCGGGGCCTACGATCTCGTGTGGAGTGGGTGCCGGAACCTGAGGATTCTTCTCCAGTGCTGACATGGATCTTGGGGTACTTCTGGAGTCTCCCCAGTGGAGTCAGTCCTCGTCTCGAGTGGGTCGATGCACGTGCGCTTTCCTCCCGAGCTGTAGTAGCAGTGTCAAGCTTCCCTTCGCGTGGATCAAGGGATCTGTGGCTTTCCCTCGAGGCTTTCCCACAAGGCTTTCCCACGAGGCTTCCCCACAGGGCTGTCCCACGTGCCACCGTGGTGTGAGTTGATCCTCGGCTTGAAAGTCGAAGCAGTGTAGGGAAAACAGGTTTCCCTGGATTAAACTGAGAAATCTGGGGGACTCTGGGAATGGGGCCTGATCCTGGTGTTCCTCTCGCCTTCCTGTGGAGAGCGCCTCCTCTTGAGATGCGACGGGAACACTAGGAATTCTTTCCGAACACGGAGGGAAAGGATCCCTCCTCTCGAGCTAGGAGGCGGAAACGGGGCTCCTCTGGATGTGGGCGGGATTCTCGTGCTTCCTGTCGAGTGGAGAAGGGTATCTCCGGGAACTTCTTGAGTTGCAGCAAGGGTGTGAAGGACCCTTTGGAAGTTCCAGAGGTAAGGTGTGATTAGCCTCGAGATACCTCAGCGGAAATGGGACTCAGCTCGACTGGAGGGGAGAACCTCCTGGATTTTATCGAGTTGCGGCAGGTGCTCTCGACTTACGACGGGGACCTCAGGGACCCGCTCTGTTGGCCTCAGGAAAGGCCAGTCCCCATGCGAGTTGTTCTGCGGCCTCGCGGGTTTCCTCTCCCGTCGATACCGGGGCCTAAGACCTTGTGTGGAGTTGGTGCCAGAACCTGAGGATTCCTCTCCAGGGCTGACATGGATCTTGGGGTACTTCTCGAGTCTCCCCAGGGGTGTCAGTCCTCGTCTCGAGTGGGGCCGTGCACGTGCGCTTTCCTCCCGAGCTGTAGTAGCAGTGTCACGCTTCCCTTCGCGTGGATCAAGGGATCTGTGGCTTTCCCTCGAGGCTTTCCCACGAGGCTTTCCCACAGGGCTGCCCCACGTGCCACTGTGGTGTGAGTCGATCCTCGGCTTGAAAGTCAAGGCAGTGCAGGGAATACAGGTTTCCCTGGAATGGACTGAGACATCTGGGGTACTCAGGGAATGGTGGCACGACCCTGGAGTTCCTGTCGCCTTTCCTGTGGAGAGCGCCTCCCCTTGAGATGCGACCTGAACGTCGGGAATTCTTTCCCGAGCACCCAGGGAAAGGATCCCTCCTCTCGAGCTAGGAGGCCGAAACGGGGCTCCTCTGGATGTGGGCGGGACTCTCGTCCTTCCTCTCGAGTTGAGACGGGTATGTCGGGGAACTTCTTGAGTTGCAGTAAGGGTGTGAAGGACCCTTTGGAAGTTCCAGAGGTTAGGTGTGATTAGCCTCGAGACGCCTCAGCGGAAATGGGCCTCATCTGGCCTGGAGGGGAGAACCTCCTGGATTTTCTCGAGTTGCGGCAGGTGCTCCCGACTTATGACTGGGACCACAGGGATCCGCTCTGGTGGCCTCAGGAAAGGCCAGTCCCCAGGCGAGTTGTTCAGGGGCCTCTTGGGAGTCCTCTCCCGTCGATGCTGGAGCCTAAGACCTTGTGTGGAGCCGGTGCCGGAACCTGAGGATTCCTCTCCAGTGCTGACATGGATCTTGGGGTACTTCTGGCGTCTCACCAGGGGAGTCAGTCCTCGTCTCGAGTGGGGGCATGCACGTGCGCTTTCCTTCCGAGCTGTAGCAGCACAGTCACGCTTCCCTTCAGGTGGATCAAGGGATCTGTGGCTTTCCCTCGAGGCTTTCCCACGAGGCTTTCCCACGAGGCTTTCCCACAGGGCTGTCCCACGTGCCACCGTGGTGTGAGTCGATCCTCGGCTTGAAAGTCGACGCAGTGCAGGGAAAACTGAGACATCTCAAGGACTCTGGGAATGGTGGCACGACCCTGGAGTTCCTCTCGGCTTTCCGGTGGAGAGCGCCTCCTCCCGAGATGTGACGGGAATGCCGGGAATTCTTTCCCGACCACGCAGGGAAAGGATCCCACCGCTTGAGGTATGAGGCGGAAACGGGGTTGCTCTGGATTTGGGCGGGACTCTCGTGCTTCCTCTCGAGTGGAGACGGGTATGTCGGGGGAACTTCTTGAGTTGCAGCAAGGGTGTGAAGGACCCTTTGGAAGTTCCAGAGGTTAGGTGTGATTAGCCTCGAGACTCCTCAGCAGAAATGGGCCTCATCTCGCCTGGAGGGGAGAACCTCCTGGATATTCTCTAGTTGCGGCAGGTGCTCTCGACTTAAGACTGGGACCTCAGGGACCCGCTCTGGTGGCCTCAGGAAAGGCCAGTCCCCATGCAGTTGTTCGGGGGCCTCTCGGGATTCCTCTCCCGTCGATGCTGGGGCCTGAGACCTTGTGTGGAGTCTGTGCCGGAACCTGAGGATTCCTCTCCAGTGCTAACATGGATCTTGGGTACTTCTGGAGTCGCCCAGGGGAGTCATTCCTCGTCGCGAGTGGGGACAAGCACGTGGGTTTTCCTCCCGAGCTGTAGCAGCTGTGTCACTCTTCCCTTCGCGTGGATCATGGGATCTGTGGCTTTCCCTCGAGGCTTTCCCAGGAGACTTTCCCACGAGGCTTTCACACAGGGCTGTCCCACATGCCACCGTGGTGTGAGTCGATCCTCAGCTTGAAAGTCGAGGCAGTGCAGGGAAAACAGTTTCCGTGGAATGGAATGAGACATCTGGGGGAGTATGGGAACGGTGGCACGAACCTGGAGTTCCTCTCGCGTTTCAAGTGGAGAGCGCCTCCTCTTGAGATGCGACAAGAACGCCGGGAATTCTTTCCCGAACACGCAGGGAAAGGATCCCTCCTCTAGAGCTATGAGGCGGAAACGGGGCTCCTCTGTATGTGGGCGGGACTCTCGTCCTTCTTCTCGAGTGGAGTCGGGTATGTCGGGGAACTTCTTGAGTTGCAGCAAGGGTGTGAAGGATCCTTGGGAAATTCCAGCGTTTAGGTGTATTTAGCCTCGAGGAGCCTCATCGGAAAAGGGCCTCATCTCGCCTGGAGGGGAGAACCTCTTGGATTTTCAAGAGTTGCAGCCGGTGCTCTCGACTTACCACGGGGACCTCAGGGACCCGCTCTGGTTGGCCTCAGGAAAGGCCAGTCCCCATGCCAGTTGCTCGGGGGCCTCTCGGGATTCTTCTCCCGTCGATGCCGGGGCCTAAGACCTAGTGTGGAGTCGGTGCCGGAACCTGAGGATTCCTCTCCAGTGCTGACATGTATCTTGGGGTACTGCTGGAGTGTCCCCAGGGGAGTCACTCCTCGTCTCCAGTGGGGGCATGCACGTGCGCTTTCCTTCCGAGCTGTAGCATCAGTGTCACGCTTCCCATCGCGTGGATCAAGGGATCACTGGGTTTCCCTGGAGGCTTTCCCACGAGGCTTTCCCACGAGGCTTTCCACAGGGCTGTCCCACGTGCCACTCTGGTGTGAGTTGATCCTCGGCTTGAAATTCGAGGGAGTGCAGGGAAAACAGGTTTCCCTGGAATGGACTGAGACATTTGGGGGACTCAGGGAATGATGGCACGACCCTGGAGTTCCTCTCGCCTTTCATGTAGAGAGCGCCTCCTTTTGAGACAGAACTGGAACACCGGGAATTCCTTCCTGACCACGCAGGCAAACGATCCCTCCTCTAGAGCTATGAGGCGGAAACGGGGTAACCTCTGGATGTGGACGGGACTCTCGTGCTTCCTCTCGAGTGGAGACGGGTATGTCGGGGAACTTCTTGAGTTGCAGCAAGGGTGTGAAGGACCCTTTTGGAAGTTTCAGAAGTTAGGTGTGATTAGACTCGAGACGCCTCATTGGAAATGGGGCCTCATTTCGCCTGAAGGGGAGAACTTCCTGGATTTTCTCGAGTTGCGGCAGGTGCTCTCGACTTACGACTGGAAACTCATGGACCCGTTCTGGTGGCCTCAGGAAAGGCCAGTCCCCTTGCGAGTTGTTCGGGCCTCTCGGGATTCCTCTCCCATCGTTGCCGGGGCCTGAGACCTGGTGTGGAGTCTGTGCCGGAACCTGAGGATTCCTCTCCAGTGCTGACATGGATCTTGGGTACTTCTGGAGTCTCCCAGGGGAGTCATTCCTCGTCGCGAGTGGGGACATGCACGTGGGGTTTCCTCCCGAAGTGTAGCAGCAGTGTCACGATTCCCTTCGCGGTGGATGCAGGGATCTGTGTCTTTCCCTGGAGGCTTTCCCACGAGGCTTTCCCACAAGGCGTTCCCACATTGCTGTCCCACGTGTCACCGTGGTGTGAGTCGATCATCGGCTTGAAAGTCGAGGCAGTGCAGGGAAAACTGGTTTCCCTGTTATGGACTGAGCTTCTGGGGGACTCTGGGAATGGTGGCCGACCCTGCAGTTCCTCTTGCATTCCTGTGGAGAGTGCCTCCTCCTGAGATGCGA
>NW_017214323.1:0-14809 GCF_001704415.2 Capra hircus
CCCGGCACCTTTCTGTGCCCATTCCTTTGCTTCTCTCATCCTGGAACTGCCACCTGTAAGTCAGAACTACCTCTTTTTCCTTTATAAAATGCAATTTCATTCCTGATACCTTCTTTAATAACAAGACATACATTTTCCTTAGGCAACCAAGAGCTGACTTTTATATTGGCATTCTATAGGTTGGCGAACATACACATCAGTGATACTATCGAAAAAAAAAATTGCTTTCTTATAGTGAACATCTTAGGATTGCACCAGACACTATTCAGGATAGTAAAAAATCTCTTTAGTTTCTGTGTAAGAGGAAGGTCCTGTCAAGTACTGAATGTTTCAGAACTTTAATTTATTTGGAAATGACCTAGCTATTCAATACTCTTTCGTCACTTCAGTTCTGTTCCGTTCAGTAGCTCAGTCGTGTCCGACTCTTTGCGACCCCATGAATCACAGCACGCCAGGCCTCCCTGTTCATCACCATCTCCCAGAGCTCACTCAGACTCAGGTCCATCAAGTCCGTGATGCCATCCAGCCATCTCATCCTCTGTCGTCCCCTTCTCCTCCTGCCCCAATCCCTCCCAGCATCAGAGTCTTTTCCAATGAGTCAACTCTTCTCATGAGGTGGCCAAAGTACTGGAGTTTCAGCTTTTGCATCATTCTTTCCAAAGAAATCCCAGGGTTGATCTCCTTCAGAGTGGACTGGTTGGATCTCCTATCAGTCCAAGGCACTCTCAAGAGTCTTCTCCAACACCACAGTTCAAAAGCATCCATTCTTTGGCGCTCAGCCTCCTTCACAGTCCAACTCTCACATCCATACATGAGCAAGGATAAACCATAGCCTTGACTAGACGGACTTTAGTAGGCAAAGTAATGTCTCTGCTTTTGAATATACTATCTAGGGTGGTCATAACTTTTCTTCCAAGGAGTAAGCGTTTTTTAATTTCATGGCCGCAATCACCCTCTGCAGTGATTTTGGAGCCCCCCAAAATAAAGTCTGACACTGTTTCCACTGTTTCCCCAACTATTTCCCATGGAGTGATGGGACCGGATGCCATGATCTTCGTTTTCTGAATGTTGAGCTTTAAGCCAACTTTTTCGCTCTCCTCTTTCACTTTCATCAAGAGGCTTTTTAGCTCCTCTTCTCTTTCTTTCTGCCATAAGGGTGGTGTCATCTGCATATCTGAGGTTATTGATATTTCTCCCAGCAATCTTGATTCCAGCTTGTGTTTCTTCCAGTCCAGTGTTTCTCATGATGTCCTCTGCATAGAAGTTAAATAAGCACAGTGACAATATACAGCCTTTATGTACTCCTTTTCCTGTTTGGAACCAGTCTGTTGCTCCATGTCCAGTTCTAACTGTTGCTTCCTGACCTGCATACAGATTACTCAAGAGGCAGGTTAGGTGGTCTGGTATTCCCATGGTCTCTTTCAGATTGTTTATTGTGATCCACACAGTCAAAGGCTTTGGCATAGTCAATAAAGCAGAGATATTCAGGTAAACAAAATCTGGAGAAACTACTGTAAGTGCAATTCAGTTCAGTTGCTCAGTCGTGTCTGACTCTTTGCGACCCCATGGACTGCAGGATTCCAGGCTTCCCCATCCATCACCAACTCCAGGACCTTCCTCAAACTCATGTCCATTGAGTCAGTGATGCCATCCAACCAGCTTATCCTCTGTTGTCCCCTTTTCCTCTGCCTTCAATGAGACTATTATAGACAGTTATTTTAAAGTATAATTATTTTAATAGTTTATCTAAAAGCTCATACCACATTCACATTTTTTAGGAATTTTTGTTTTGTTTTGTTTTTAGAGGTCCTTTCTTTGTTGACAAGCTGTTAGGGGAAGCACGCTGATTGAAACCACCCACCCTGGCCAGGCACCATAGTAACCATTTGCATGAGTTGTTTCATGACGAGATCCTGATAAGGAATATGGAACTAATAAGCCACCACCAACCAGAAGAGTTTGGGAAAGATCTAAAGGAGACACCGAATGTCCGTCCACTTCCCAGAATCCCTCTTGCTAGCATCCATTTTGGCTGAGTGATGCGTGTGCCACCAGGAAAGACTCTGAATTAGAATGATTGGCCAAAGACCCCCGGAAACTAGTCCCATCAGCATAAAACCTGAGACTGCAAGCCACATGGCAGAGTAGTTCTCCTGGGTTCCCTTCCCCTACTGCTCTCCACCTGGGTGTCCTTTCCCAGTAATATCTCTTGCTTTGTCAGCACATGTGTCTCCTTGGACAATTCATTTCTGAGTGTTAGACAAGAGCCCAGTTTTGGGCCCTGGAAGGGGTCCCTCTTCCTGTAACAAAGCTTGTGACAGATATAACAATATAGAAATATTTAACTAATAGTAAACTTAGGCACTATGAAAATTTTATGCTTAATGTTAATGACTCATAGACATGCCTATATTAGAAAAAAATAAATATTATATATTTAATATTGATTATTTCCCAGTTTACATGAATCCAAAATTCATTTAGGTCAATTTTTTTCTTGTATTTAGAATTGTTTGATTTGTATGTGTTTCCTTTTCTTTAGATTATTTAAATAAGAACTCACAACTTCAACAATATTATCAAAAAGCAGAAGACTCACACTGAGACATACGTAAATCCACATAGACAGACAGAGATCTTCTAGTTTTCCGCCTAAGATTTAAAATATCTCTTTGACCTCGTTTTTGTTGGGGGGGGGGCTTGAAGTTCTCTTCTACTGAAGGCTAAGGTCTCAGGCAAAGTGCACAGTGTTTTTCAAGGCAAGGGTTAACTTCAAGCTTGGCCCTAGGCAGGCTTTTTTAACAAGCTAATTGTGTGTGTGTGTGTGTGTGTGTGTGTGTGTGTGTGTGTGTGTGTGTGTTTACAGTGTTTTTAAAGCAAGCTCTGGCCAGTTTTATTAAAGAAATTGCGCATGGCTTGCTTCTCACCGCTCTGGCCTGGCTTCTAAGAGCATCAGAGTCTCCTGGACCGACGGCCGCCAGTGTGCATGCTCTGCAGTGCCTTCCGCACGCTGTGCCCGAGCCAGGATCATCGCCACTGCAGTGACGGACGCCAGTGTTGGCCGACATGGCGTGATGCTCTATTGTAGATTTCCTCAAGGCTGGGCAGTTGTTGGCGAGGATGCCCAGTTTCGCTTTGCCTTGTCTGATTATTTTCAGAGTCTGTTTGTACCCCAGCACGTACTTTCCACTTTTCATAACCAGCTGGAGCCTAGAGTTGATCGACTCCACTGACTTTTTCGTCTTCTTTGCGGCCACCATCTTCCTGCCTTAGATGCGGGACTCCCCCAACCAAGAGCAGCCACCAAGATGGACGGGGGGCGAGAAAGGAAGCTAATTGTTTTTAATTGCATTTGCAAAGAACCAGCTTTACAGTTTCCAAGAAAAAGTACCGAGGTCCAGCCCCAGTGGATCCAGGGTGATTCGAAGGTGGGGACGGAGTTGGCGTCTCTGGAAATGACTTGTTTAATTACAGATAGAAAGGGATTAGAAGATTAGTGGAGAAAAGGAGGCTGAATAACTTGGTTCACATGGGATACCAATCACCACTTACGCAGGCCGCAGGCGTCTTTCCGTTCTCCAGAAGGAGAGGTGGCACTGAGGCCCCCCGGTCCGATCTTAGAAGCCCAGGCAAAATTAGTAGGCTTGGTGGGTACCCATGTACCAGATGGGAATTCGGCCAGAAAATAGTAGGAGAGAAAAAAAGGGGGCTGAATAACTTGGTTTACGTGGGATACCAATAAAATTCCAAGACAAGGAATTTGCACCATCTACGTTGGGCCACCGGTGTCACTTGAATATCGGAAGGTGCCCCTCCTTGGGCTCCTTCTCGCGTGGTCTTGAAAACTGGGGCGAATAAGTAGACTTGGAGGGCACCCACGCTCCAGATGGGAATTCAGCCCGAAAAATGGGGAGCAGAAAAGAACGACATGAGGGAATCAGTCTTTCCGGAAAACTGATCCGATTTCTTTATTTTTGGGTTTGCTTATATACCTCTTGTTACACATAGGGATGAATACAGAGTCACGTGGGAGTCGGCGGTCCTGACCTTTATCAAAATCAGGTGCTTCACATAAATGCATAAAAAAGGTCTTAGGGATATTACATCATCTTCTGGCCATGAGTGAGACCTGCTAACATTTTATGATCCTTTCTTTCTGATAACCAAAAAACTTATTTTTTCCAAGGGTGTTTTTTCTTAAACCAGGCACCACCCTCCAAATAAAGTTACATTCCTATAGGGTGAGGGTGTAGTGAGTTACAATCAAGAAAGGAATTTATTTAACCCAAGGTTAACATGATTAGTCTTAAAGGTTAATACTTATTTCTCCTATATGCTTAAAGGTTAATACTTATTTCTCCTATATGTTAGTTATATTCATTATAAGGGTAGGGAATATGGAGATTTAGCAGCAAATATCAGCCCCATAAATGAAAATCCTTTCACCAACGCTCCCCTTAAGATCTATTTAGTCTTAAGATATGATAAAGTTACATTCTTACATAGCAAGGACACAATGTTTTATGACAAAGTACAGTGATCTATTACAAAAGAGAAAATCCATTAACTCAAAAAGTCTAGTATCACTAACATCAAAAACTACTATATTTCCTTTGCTATATTCCAAATACATTGATTAGTATATTCCCAGGTGTCCAAGGATATGGAGGCCTGGCGGCAATCATTGACTCAACAAGAAGAAAAGGTCCTATGCTAATTAAGACTCTCAAAATACTCCAAAACTCTCTGTGCTGTTTACAGTTGAGAGGTAGTAAACAATCATGTGCCTAGAGGCAGCAGTATGGATAATCCTGTCACACAAGCTAGTCTGTCAGCAGAGAGGTTTGACCTGAGACATCCTTGTCCCACCCAGAGCAGGGAATTAGCAGCAATTATTGACACAACAAATGAAGAACCCTTCACCAATATAATTCCTAACCAACTATACTAACAATTTCTAACTCCCCAAAAGAATTTGCCTTTAGTAAGTCTAAAACATCTCGTGCCTCTCAGGTTGGGAGGCTGTAAACAATCACATGTGGCCGGACAAACCTATACAGGTGGGCTAGATAACCTTCAGAGGAGTCGGCAAGCTGAAACACTCTTGTCACGCCCAAGAATTTTTATTGCCTTGGAGCTGCACGTTTACTCCTTCTCCGAGAGAAACAGTTATGGGGGAGAGCCCCCGTAAAGTCAGAGGTGTAGGTGAGAACATAAAACAGACTCTGGTTTGGGGGTTAGATGCTCGGGAACAGGGGGTTTCCTGAGGCTTGATCACGCCTTTGCGTATGCCAAGCCTCCTTCCTCATGACCTTTGCCACGGGCGGAATTCCTCACGCTGGCCCCGGCAAAAAGAAAAAAAAATTTTATTTTAACCAATTTTCTCTGGTTCTATAGAATATCATGTCCATCCTAGGTCAGGTCATCTTTCTTTTCTGTAGTCATAGTTTTATACCTAAATTGTAGACAGATCAGCTGACAAGGTTTCCGTAGCTGAACCTGCGGAAGGATCATTAACCTGGTCTGTTCCAAGAGCAGTGCAGTGGCCTCGCCTCGCCCAGCCCAGCTTGTGAGCCTCTCCTCCAACCGTGCAGCGCTGGATAAGAAGGTAGGGAGGGAAAGACGTTTGGAAGGTGGCGCGCCCTGGCGGGCGGTTGGGCCCGGTGGCTTTTCCAGTGGTAGGGGATGAGGGGCCGCGCGAGAAGGTGGGGGCGGCGTGCATAGTGGGGGTCGGGTGGGAAAGGCAGCTCTCCTCCACCTTCCCACCTGCTCCTCTGCACCTCCATCCCCGGCCAGGTGCCACCATAGCCCCGCCCACTGGCACCCTCTCTGGTGTCCCTCTTCTGCTGGACCTCCGGCCACGTTCCTTAGAGGTTAGGTCTGATGGTTCAGGGCGGGGCTGGGGGTGTTCAGCCACCCCCATTCCACCCCTGCGCCTTTGCCTGTGGCGCCAGCCACGACTGCCTTGCCCCTGGCCACGGACCGCATGGCGTGGATCCTCCAGTCACATCTCAGTGGGCTGTGCGGCGTGACGGGTGTTGGTTCCCTGCCACAGGGCAGCGTGCCTGCCTGTCGCCTCCCACCACTGGCCCTGGACGGGTCTGCCTTGGCCGGTCTTTGGTGTGCGCTGCTCTGGGCCTACCACGTGGTCACCAGGTGCCTCCCCACCCCTCCGAGTCTCGGGGCTTGCTCCCAATCCCCCTTCCCCACGCATCCTGTGGCTGTCTTGTCTGGTTCTCCCGCCCTCTTGTCCTCTCACCTCTGTCGTGTCCCTTGCCCGCTTGGAGCCACACTTCCTGTTGGAGCCCCTTGCCTCTGCCCTTGGTGGTTGGGGGGAGAAGGGTGCCTGAGGCGCTGGTAGGGGGCCCGGTAGTTGAGGGGAGAGGACCGGGTCGGGGGGTCGGCAGTATGGGTGTGTGAGGTGGTGGGGGAGGGCTCTGCCCTGTTTCGGGGGGACGTGAGGGTGGTCATCTGGCATCGGTGGGGACCTCCATGCTGCTGTCCCAGCGCACGGTGGGGCCCCAAGTGTCATGGGCCAGCAGCCCTGAGGCCCGCGGGTGGGACATGGTGGTGGTTGATGTAGGGGCGGTGTCCCGTGGGGCGCGCCGTGACCCTCGCCCACTTCCCCCTTTCCAGGTACCTAGTGTGTGGGGCTTCCCTAGTGGCTCAGATGGTAAAGCGTCTGCCTGCCTTGCGGGAGACCCGGGTTCGATCCCTGGGTTGGGAAGATACCCTGGAGAAGGAAATGGCAAGCCACTCACTCCAGTACTCTTGACTGGAAAATTCCATGGATGGAGGAGCCTGGTAGGCTACAGTCCATGGGGTAACAAAGAGTTTGACATGACTGGACGACCTCACTTCACAGCTGATAAAAAGCTTGGGTTGTCTCAGTGGGGTGGGTTTTCTCCTGGATGGATTTCACCTGGTGGCAGTAGCGAGGCTCGTAGTCCTCTCCTGAAAGTGGGCTTATGGGCAGAGCACACCTGGCCCACGTTGGGGGAGAGCCGCTAGACTGTGGGTCCCAGGTCTCAGGGGTCTCCATTGTGGCTGGGAACGCCCATTTCGGAGGCTCCTGGGTCCCCATCGATCAGCATCCAGTGAGCAGAGCGGAGGGTGCGGACCACAGGTAAAGGAACTGGGGCTCCATGGCACAGGGTGGAGCAGGGAACCCCGTATTCTGCCCTCTCTGTTGCACAGTCTCGGAGTCCCCTAAACTGGTGGTCACAGAAAGGCCTTGTCACTGGGGTCAAGGCCTTTACCACTTTACCCCTTCGCATAAAGCTCAGACCCACGTAGTTTTCCAAAGCAGCCTAGAGCCTGCAGCGAGGTCCCCAGGAAGTACAAGGGATTGACCCTGCCTGGTGATCTCACCTGCTGGGACTCCACAACCTATACTCTGGCCGGCTGGCCCAGCCCTGCTACCAGCAGTTTGCATCCCAGAGGGCCCTTGACCACCTGCTGGGATGGAACAGGGAAGGTGCACAAATTGCACCCTAGAAACTTAGTACAGTGCATGGATTTAAAAAACTGGTGGCCACTCAGGCAGAAAAAAAGGGAGGAGGGCACATTGCTGCACTTTAATGGTGGAATCTGTGGCTGTCCTGCTGAGAGGGGGCCTTACATGGGGACCCTGTGCAATAAGTGTGGTGTTTTAGAACTCAATAAATAGAACATGTAAAAATTTTAAATTATGTAGTGCTTTAATTAAAAAAGAAGCTCCAAGTTTTTTTTTTTAGCAAATTGAGGTCTAAAAATTGAAGGCCTATTTTCCTTCCACTGTTGCATTCTATGAAGAAATGTGAGGGTTTTCTTTTAAGAAAAGAGTCAGAAAAGTGAGGGAAACAGAAAGCCCAGAGGTGCCCCTGTAGTTTGGTGAAGGCCTTAGGAGGTCACTTGTAAATGCTGCTGGCTGTCGGGAGGCAGTCTCTTCCTGTGGCTGAGGGGCACAGAGCTCTGCAAGCTTGCCCTTTTCATGGATGTTCATGTTTGTGGAAATCCAGCTTGGAGCCATCTCCTGATGTGTAAGAACTTCCCAGACTAGACCCCTAGGCAGATCCCTTAGGGCCAGGGACTCCTTCCTTCATTGTATTTATCTGTTTGACTGAAAAGCAGCGATGACATTTTTCTTTAAATCTGGTCTATCATTCAAGCCTTGGAGTAATATTTCCCATCCCTCTTGATAGGCTTGGGTTCCAGGAATGAATTATAGTCAGTTGTCCATTGCCGGGAGCCAGCATGGGGAATCCCACTCGTGGCAAAGGTCACGAGGAAGAGGCCTGACAGGCAAAGGCGAGAACAGGCCTCGAGGGAACCCCCCTGGACCTTCTTGAGCATCCACCCCAAAAATTGTCTCTCTGCCTTATTTCATTATGCCTTTCACCAACTCTTCTGACATTAACCGGAGGCTATCCCCCATCACCTTTCTCTGAAAAGAGTTAACTTAGAGCTCCGGTTAATAAGTCTCCTTGGCATAACAAGAGTGTTCCAGTCCAAAAACTCCTCTGATGGCTCTCTAGCCTGCTTGGCAAGTTTATCCGGCCTCTTACAACCACGCATATGATTGTTCACAGCCTCCCAACCGTGAGAGGCACGAGACGCTGTAAACTTTCTAAATACAGTCTTTTGAGAAGTTAGAAATTATTAGTGTAGTATTAGTGCATTGTTAGAAATATACTGGTGGAAGGTTTCATTGTTGAGCCAATATTTGCTGCCAAGTCTCCATATCCCTTGTCCCATATATACATTAATTGATATAACTGGCATATGGGAAAATAAGTAATAACCTTTGATATTAATCACGTTAGACCTTAGGCTAGTAGATTCTTTTCTTGATTATAGCCCACTGCACCTTTGCCCTGTAGGAATGCAACTTTATCTGGTGCCTTCAGAGTGTGGTGCCTGGTTTAAGAAAAATCACCCTTGGAAAAAATAAGTTTTATGGTTGACTGACCATTATCAGAAAGAAAGGGTCATAAAATGTTAGCAGGCCCCCTGGCCAGAGATGATGTAAAACCACCTAAGACCTTTGTATGCATGCATAAAGAGTGCCTGGTCTCGATAAGGGTCAGGTCTGTTGACCCCCACATGACTTTGTATTATCCATTGATCTCTATGTACAACTTAAAGTATAAAAACTTTCCTGAAAAATTAAGAGATGGGCCAATTACTGGAAAGACTGGTTTCCCCCGTGTCTTCTTTTCTTTCTTTCATTTTCAGGCTAATTCCCATCTGGAGCACAGAGGCTCGCTGTGTATACTTGTTTCCCCGAGCTTCCAAGACCCACACGAGAGGGAGCCCAAGGCGAGGCACCCTCCACTATTCAAGTGGGCGCCTGTGGCCTACGTAGACAGTGCAAGTCCCTCGTCTCGGGGCTTTATTGGTCTCCTGTGTAAACCAAGGAATTTCAGCCTCTTTTCTCCTCTATTTTCTCCACTACACTATTCTTTCCTAATCTCTCTATCTCTAAATAAATAACCTTATCTAATCACCAATGCCGTCCCTGCTTCGAATTCCCTGATCCACCAAGCCTGGACCCCAGTAGTCCATGATTTTACAGATGAGGAAACTGAGACCTAGAGAGGGTGGAGGAAGGGAGAATGGGATACCCTTCCAGGGACTGCCAGGAGCCAGTGTGAGGAATCCCACCCGTGACAAGGTCATGTGGCAGAGGCCTGATGGGCAAGGCGAGTCAAGCCTCAGGTTTTACCCCTGGTATTTCCTGAGCATGTACCCCCAAAATAAGAATCTGCCTGCCTTGTACTTTTACACTCTTCTGACACACTCTGGAAAAAGTTAACTCAGGGCATTAGTTTTCTGCATTTGAAAGGGTGTTTCAATCCCAAAACCCCTCTGATGACTTTCTAGCCTTCCTACAGGACTCGTACAGCTGCTCATGTGATTGTTTGCAGCCTCCCAACTGCGGGAGGCACAGGAAGCTTAAAACATCCTAGGAATGTAGGGGCTTCCGAGGAGTCAAAATCATTAGAATAGGACTGATTAAAGGTTTCATTTGTTGAGCCAACACTTGCTGCCAAATTTTCATATCTTTTATTTGTAGATATAGTTGGTATTTAGAAAAACAGGTAGTAGACCTGGTATTAGCAACATTAGATCTTTGAGTTAAGTACTTTCTTTGTTATAACCCACTGCATCTTTGTTCTACAGGGATGTAATTTATTTAGTACTTTGAGGATGATGCAGAGTAAAGAAAAAACACTTCTAGGGAAAAGGAGTTTTCTGGTTGATAGACAATTATCCAGGAAGAGAGCCATAAAAATGTTAACAGGCCTCTTGGCCAGAAGATAATGTAATCCACCTGAGACCTTTTGTATACGGGAAGATATGCAAAAAGAAAGTCTGGTCTCAGTGAGGGTCAGGCCTGCTGCCCCTGCATAACTCTGCATATTCCATTATTTCTTTATGTACAACTTGGGGTATATAAGCTGATTTTGAAAGTGGAGTCTTTGGAGTCTTGCACCGATACTGGGCTTCCCCATGTCTTTCTTTTCTCCCCCTTTTTTGCTGAATTCCCATCTGGAGTGGGGAGGCTCACCACATATATTTACTTGCCCTGGCTTCTAAGACCCACGTGAAAGGGAGCCTAAGGTGGGGCATCCTTTGATATTCAAGTGGGTGCCGGTGGCCTAATATAGATGGTGCAAACCTCTTGTCTCGAGGTTTTATTGCTTTTCCCCGTAAACCAAGTTATTCAGCCTGTTTTACTCCACCTAAGTTTCCTACTATATTTCTTCCTAATCTAATTTTATATTTATAAATAAATAAGTTTTTCCTTGCCAACGCTGTCCCCGCTTCAAATTCCCTGGATCCACCAGGGCTGGACTCTGGCAAGGAACCCTGGCTCCTGGGTTTTTAATGAGCTTCCTACCCAGCATGGTCATTAATGGCAAGTGTTGACATTGAGAATAAACTATTGGTGGAAATGTAAAAGGCTTTTTTAAAGAATGTGCCTACCAGCTGGGCATCTTATGGAGTATTTTCATTGTACTCCCCAACCCTTGGAAAGTGCTGAACACAGATCAGATGTGTCATCATTTTTATTGAACAAGTTCAATTTAACACAATTATATCTATAGTGTCAGCAACATTATGATATATATTAGAACAGTGATCATCATAGTTGGTACTTCATGCATCAGTAAAGAAAGAAAACTTTTTCTTAGGAAGGCTGTAACAGAACTGATAAGTTTTAAGTTTAACCCACAAGGATATTAAAAAAAATGAAACAAATCTCTCCGATCATCACCAAGGCTCTCGGAGGTCTTTTGAGGACCCCACACAAGGGAGGGTCTACCTCTTGGGACACCGCTGCTTCAGCATCTCCCTAAGCCAGCAACCTGGGACAGCTGAGTACACTTGAAGTTCCTTCCTTGACCTCGGAGTTTTTTTGAAAGACAATTTTTTTGACAGACAGGGGTGGGGGAAGGTTTTGGGATGTTTCAAGTGCAGTCTATTTATTGTGCACTGTATTTCTATTTCTGTTCCCTGGTGGCTCAGTTGGTAAAGAGTCTACCTGCAGTGTGGGAGACCCAGGTTCAACCCCTGGGTTGAGAAGATCTCCTGAAGAAGGAAATGACAGCCCACTCCAGTATTCTTGCCTGAAGAATTCAATGGACTGAGGAGTCTTGTGGCTACAGTCAACAGGGTCACAAAGTGTTGGACATGACTGAGTGACCAAACACTTATTTCTATTATTTCATCAGCTCCACCTCAGTTCATCAGGCATTCGATCCTAGAGGTTGGGGGCCCCTGCTTTAGTTCCCTCTTTCATCTTCTACACAGCTCCAGCCTGCTTCCTCCTCCTCTTCCACCTGCAGAACTACCTGCTGGGCTTCTCTGAATGTGGCTAAGAATCTCCTGCCCTCACTTCCTTGTCTCTGAGTCCCTTCTCCTAATTGGGTTTCCCTGATCTCCATTTAGGCACTTTTGCCCCATGTGGTGCTAGTGGTAAAGAACCTCCCAACCAATGCAGGAATTCGATCCCTGGATTGGGAAGATCCCCTGGAGGAGGGAACGGCAACCCACTCCAGTATTCTTGCCTGGAAAATTCCCATGGACCGAGGAGCCTGGCGGGCTCTGACAGTCAAGACGTGACTGAAGCAACTTAGCACAGCATACCAGAGGATGTTTGAACTGCAGACTCATGTGATTGTTTTGGCTCCTTGGAGTCCCTTGTCATTCCACGTGTATGTTATGGTCCGCTTGTGTATGCTTCCTATGGGCCTAGAGAGGGTTTATTGCTTTCTACGGGCCTAGAGAGGGTAACAGGCAAGAAGGCCAGGAGTCTGCAGACAGAGAAAATAGCCTGCAAGTATCAGACTTTTTTAAAAATCTCTCTTTTAAGAGGCAGGAGGAAACAAACTAGTGTTGCATTTTTCCCCTTCTCAATACGAATTTAAAAGGAGGTTTCTTTGAAAATTCTGTGTTGCCATGATGACTCCTGGCTCCACCTGAATTTAACTCTTCTCAAACCTTGAGCTAAGCAATGTATTTTTCTTATGGAAATGTTTGTCTTAAGGAACATTAATGTACTATGTATTTACCCAAGACTCTGTCTTCAGGTCGGTTCCTCCTAAAGGCTCAGAACCGACTTGACAAACCAGTGTGTCTTACTCATACCTTGTTCTCCTAATCTATATTAATTAAACTATATATTTGCTTGGAAATCTGCCTTTCTTCAAGATTCATGTCCATCATTTTATGGCCTCTGAACTGGAGCCTCCCATCTCCTTCTGACCTCTCCAGAGTCCTGGTTGGTGGTAGCTTGTTAGTTCCTTGTTCCTTACCAGGAACTTCTGTTGTAAGATGACTTCTGCAAGTGTTTTCTTTTTCCTGTTGCCTGTCAAGGGTGGGTGGTCAGTGGTTCATTTAACAGTTTGTTTTTGGTTCTCTTGTGTAAGGCCCTCCACAGAGTAAATGTATACAATTATAAAAGTCAATGTTTTAAATAATTTATATTAATAATTCGGTAAGTTGGCTTTTTTGTTGTGTGTAAGAACTGATCACCAGACCAAAGGTCATGTATATCTTTTGTTGTTTTCCAAAATTTTTATAGTTTTTTAAATGGAATCACCTTGTTGCAAAGTTTGTGTTTATGTTCATTTCATATGTTTTTTTTTAGTTGATTGACCATTGCTTTACAATATTGGTTTGATTAGTCATACACCCAATGAATTAACCATAGGTGTACCTATGTCCCCTTGCTCTTGAATCTCCCTCCCACGTCCCACCCATTCCGCCTCTCTAGGTTATAACAGAGCCCTAGTTTGAGTTCCCTGAGTCATACAGCAAATTCCCACTGGTTGTCTATTTACAAATGTTGGTGACTATGCATCCATGCTGCTCGCTCCATTCATCTCACCCTCTCCCTCTTGTTCCCCACCCTTGTCTGTAACTCTGTTCTCTATGCCTGCATCTCCATCACTGCTATGTGAGTCATGCTGTTGTGACTGTGACTGCAGAAGTATCCATTTTTTCAGCCCCCTTTCCCAAACCTTTTGGGTACATAGCATGAACTAGAACTGAACTACGTATTTATTCCATGTGTTCGTTTTGGAGTCATTTCTGTAATGTCTTACACAGTGGCAGCACCATTTAATATACTTTTTTGTGTGGTAGAATACTGTTGAAGCTTTTGAATATACCCTGTGTTGCATATTCAGTCACCCACCGATGGACATTTGAATGGGTTCTACCTTTGAGCTATTGTGAATAATGTCAGTATGAATATTTGTGTGCCAGTTTTTGTTTGAATTAATAACAAATACATAGTACTATATATGAAAGAAACCACAAGGACCTACTGTACAGTTTAGGAAACTGTATTGAATATCTTATGATAATGTATAATGGAATAGAATCTTGCCGGGAGCCAGCGTGAGGAATCCCACCCGTGACAAGGTCATGCGGCAGAGGCCTTGATGGGCAAGGCGAATCAGGCCTCAGGGTTTCCCCTTGGTATTTCCTGCGCATGTACCCCCCAAAATAAGAATCTCCCTGCCTTATTGTGCTTTTCTACTTTTCTGATACTCTCTGGAAAAAGTTAATTCAGGGCTTCAGTCTCCTGCAAAGAATGTCTCAGCTTAAAACCCCCTCTGATAACTCTCTAGCTTGCCTAACAGGTTCCCCCGACTTTTTACAGCTTGTGAATTGTTTACAGTCTCCCAACCGCGCGAGAGCACAGGAAGCTTAAAACATCCTAGAGATGCAGGGGCTTCCGAGGTGTCAAGATCATTAGAATATAACTGATTAAGTGTTTCATTGTTGTGCCAATACTTGCTGCCAAATTTTCAGATCTTTTAATTGTTGATATAGTTGGTATATAGAAAAAATAAGTAGCAACATTAGATCTTTGAGTTAAGTACCTTCTTTGTTATAATCCACTGTGCTTTTGTTCTATAGAGATGTAACTTTAGTGCTTTAAGGAGATGCAGATTAAAAGAAAAAAACTTCAGAGGAAACGAGATTAACATTCATTAAGGAAGAAAGAAAAAAAGTGTTAGCAAGCCTCTTGGCCAGAAGATAATGTAAATCACCTGAGACCTTGTGTATACAAAAAGATACACAAAAAGGGTCAGGACTGCTGCCCCTGCATGACTCTGTATCTTCCATTATGTAAAATTTAGGGTACATAAACACTTTTTAAATAATAAAGAGGAGGGGTTTTTTGCACAAGCCTGGCCTCCCCCGTGTCAATTCTTTCTCTTGCTCCCTCTCCCTCCCTCTCCTTTTCAGGCTTATCCCTTGGAACACGGAGGCTCACCGAGTCTACTTACTTGCCCAGGCTTCTGAG
>NW_017214324.1:0-14809 GCF_001704415.2 Capra hircus
GAAGGGAGATTTGATCGCACGCGAAGGGAAGGGTGACACTGCTGCTACAGCTCGGAGTAAAGCGCACGTGCATGCCCCCACTCGAGACGAGGACTGACTCCTGGGGACTCTAGAGGTACCCCAAGATCCTTGTCAGCACTGGAATCCTCAGGTTCCGGGACTCCACAAAAGGTCTTAGGCCCCGGCATCGACGGGGAGGAATCCGAGAGGCCCCGAGCAACTCGCATGGGGACTGGCCTTTCCTGAGGCCCCAGAGCGGGTCCCTGAGGTCCCCGTGGTAAGTCGAGAGCACCGGCCGCAACTCTTGAAAATCCAGGAGGTTCTCCCCTCCAGGCGAGATGAGGCCCTTTCCGATGAGGCTCCTCGAGGCTAATCACACCTAAACGCTGGAATTTCCAAGGGTCCTTCACACCTTGCTGCAACTCAAGAAGTTCCCCGTCATACCCGACTCCACTCGAGAAGAAGGACGAGAGTCCCGCCCACATACAGAGGAGCCCGTTTCCGCCTCATAGCTCTAGAGGAGGGATCCTTTCCCTGCGTGTTCGGGAAAGTATTCCCAGCGTTCCCCGCATCTCAAGAGGAGGCGCTCTCCACTTGAAACGGGAGAGGAACTCCAGGTTCGTGCCACCGTTCCCACACTCCCCCCAGATGTCTCAGTCCATTCCAGGGAAACCTGTTTTCCCTGCACTGCCTCGACCTTCAAGCCGAGGATCGACTCACACCACGGTGGCACGTGGGACAGCCCTGTGGGAAAGCCTCGTGGGAAAGCCTCGTGGAAAGCCTCGAGGGAAAGCCACAGATCCCTTGATCCACGCGAAGGGAAGGCTGACTCTGCTGCTACAGCTCGAGAGGAAACCGCACGTTCATGCCCCACTCGAGACGAGGACTGACTCCCCTGGGGAGACTCCAGAAGTACCCCAAGATCCATGTCAGCACTGGAGAGGAATCCTCAGGTCCGGACCTGCTGGGAGCCAGTGTGAGGAATCCCGCCCGTACAAGGTCATGAGGAAGGAAGCTGACATACGCAAGGCGTGCTCAGACTTCAGGGACCCCTCTGCAAATTCCTAAGCACGTACCCCAACAAAAATCTGCCGGCTTTTGTGCTCTGCTTTTCCACTCTTCTGACATTTTCTGGAAAAAGTCAATTCAGGGCTTTAGTCTTCTGCATTTGAAAGAGTGTTTCAATCCAAAAACCCCTCCGATGGCTTTCTAGCCTGCCTGCACGACTCGTGCAGCTGCGCATGTGATTGTTTGAGGCCTCCTGACCGCAGGAGGCACAGAAAGCTTAAAACATCCTAGGAATGTAGGAGCTTCCGGAGGAGTCAAAATCTTTAGAATAGGACTGATTAAAGGTTTCATTTTTTGGGTCAATGCTTGCTGCCAAATTTTCATATCCTTTATTTTTAGATATAGTTGGTTATATTAGAAAAACAAGTAGTAGACCTGGTATTAGCAACATTAGATCTTTGAGTTAAAGTACCTTCTTTGTTATATCCCACTGCACCTTTGTTCTATAGAGATGTAACTTTAATGCTTTAAGGAGATGCAGATTAAAAAAAAAAAACACTTCAGGGGAAACAAAATTAACATTCATTAAGGAAGAGAGCCAAAAAAGTGTTAACAAGCCTCTTGGCCAAAAGATAATGTAAATCACCTGAGACCTTTTGTATACAAAATGATATACGGAAAGAATCTGGGTTGCGAACGCTACATAATTTTGTGTTACCCAATGATCTCCGTGTTTTATCAAAAGTATAAAAGGCCTTCTGAACAATAAAGGATGGGGGCCAGTTTCTCGAACTAGTCTCTCGGCCTGGTTTCTTGGACTCTGGCTCCCCCATGTCTCTCTCTCTCTCTTTCTCTCTCCCCTTCCCTCTCTCTGCTCTTTACTTTAACTTCAGGCTGAATCTCCATCTGGGGCGCGGAGGCTCGCCAGGTCTACTTACTTGCCCCGGCTGTTAAGACCCGCACGAAAGGGAGCTTAAGGCGAGGCACCCTTAGATATTCAAGCGGGCGCCGGTGGCCCAACGTAGATGGTGCAAATTCCTTGTCTGGAATTTTATTGGCCTTCCGCGTAAACCAAGCTATTCAGCCCTCTTCCTCCACTTAATCTTCTTACTACACTATAGTTTCTTAATCTAATCTTACATTAATAAACAAACAAGTCTTTCCACGCCAACGCCGTCCACCCTTCGAATTCCCTGGATCCACCGGGGCTGGACCCCAGCAAGTGGTGCCCGGAACAGGCTATTCAAAGGTAGGTTCCTCGGAGCAAAAGCTCCCCCCGGAGCACTCTCTGTTGCTCCCCCCCGGAGCACTCTCTGTTGCTCCCCCCGGAGTGACTTAATCACTCCCCCGGAGTACTTTCGGGTACTCCCCAGTGTTGAGTGTTCGGGACGGCTAGGACCCCACTCAGGGTGCCACGGACCCCCCTGTAGGATAGACAGGTGAGGACGAGTGGGAAGTGTTCAAGGGTTTAAGAGAAACCTGGTGCTCTAGAGGTTGAAAAGAAACCTGCTATCTTAGGGTTTAAAACAAAACCCCCTTGGCTAAGGTAAAACCTTTTTGTCAAGGCAGACTTTTCTATAACTCTTAATTTTCTGACACGGGTAACAATGACTCAAAACAATGACACCTCTTTATACAAGTAATTTTGTAACTGTTAAACAAAAAAGACAAATTAAAGATTAAAAGGCTCGTGTTACGAGACCAATGTCCTTGGTTTCCAGAAAAGAGATTTAGATACTTGGATAAAGGTAATAAAACAGCTAAAAACTAATTATACTTTGCATGGGCCTGTAAAAGCTTTTGCTCTGTAAAATATTATTACAAATGTTCTGGACCCCCGTCATGAGGCTGTTAGTTAGATAGCCTATGGGAGAGACTATAGCAGTGGATCGTAGTGGGTCTCCACCTATTACGCAGATCATATTTTCTGCCATTGGCAAACAAAAGGAGAGAGACTGTACTCTTCCTCCGAGGAAGGAGGGTGCTTATAGGACGCAGCGGCCGAGCGCCCTGGAGAGCCCCCTCCCCCTCTACACAAACCAAACCTTTAAAAGAGTTGTCTTATTTAAGGCGACCACTGCAACCTCTGCTTGCGCCTCCCCAGGGCTTAAGAACTCCCCACTTTATATCCAAAGCCTCCCAGAACATTGCTTAAGTTTTGAAAACGATAGTGACAATATTTTTGAGCAAAAGAGCTTTTAAAACAGAGCTTGCTCCTTGCATAAAATCCCCTCAGGAGGGGCCTCACCCAACAAAAAAAAGAAAAAGGAAGAAAAACAGGAAAAAAAAGAAAAATATTCGTAATAAAAAGGACTTTACAAATGCAAAATGTTTCTCTTGAGGCCAAATAGAACATTTTTTGCCAAAATGTCTTGCTAAACAGAGATAACAAGCCGTGCAAACAACCCCAGGTAGCTCAGGCCTGGACCTCAGTTCCACCACCTTAATAATAATAGCTCCTGACTCAGATTCCAGTGGCTAGTCCCCTTCCTGAGGACATTGTAAGACTTGTGCTGGGGCATAGCTTGCTTTCTTTTCAAAAAATTTCGGTAGTTCTTGTGTAGTAAATTCTGATTATACTAAAAAATTGAAGTTTTGATATCGCCACCTGCTAAAACTGTGTAATTAAAATTAAAAAATAGCACAGCTTTTGCTTTTACCTTATTACCAGACAGAAAAACCAGACAAAAAAAGCCCCAGAGGATCTAGATCTAGCTTTTTGGGGTGCAAAAAATTGCAGCTTCTTAGGCCTTTAAAAGATTTTTTAAAGATATAAAATGTCATGGCTGTTAGACAATAGACAAGACGTTTCTTAGATTGCTGAGAGACTAGCGCAGCTCCTGGCCAACATATACTACTGAAAAGGAGTTGGTGGGATTAGAAAAGGTGGTATGCAGGATAAAAATGCTATAGAGTAAGAGGTGAGAGAGAGTTTAAAACCTTGGTGAATAGTGAGCTCCCCGTTGCTGGAAGTATTCAAGCAAAGATTAAATGGCTACTTGTCATCTAAAAGGCTATAGACCAGATTTGGGTTATAAAAAGATCATTAAAAAAGCTTTTCTTGCTTCTTATATTTGGGTCTGCCAAAAGTTTTAAAACTGATAATGTCCTTTTAAAGCTGCTGAGAGATTGTTTACTAACTTTAAATGATTTCCAAAAATTATTAGTTGATATTAATTGGATATGCCCACATTTAAAACTGACTTTTGTAGATTTAAAGCCTTTTGTTTGATTGCTGAAAAAAAACAATCCTAATCCCAGTTCTAAGAAAAAGTTGACTAGTGTGACACAGTTGGCTTTCGTTAAAGTGAATGAGGCTTTAAATGATCAGTTAATTAAGATTAATATTGCCAAAAAAGGAGATTAAATTATTCTTGCCACAAAATGTATACCTACAGGATGCTTGTGACAAGAAGGCCCATTGGTTCCATCTAATGACCCCCCCAAAAATAGTTTTATCTTATCCCAACTTGGTGGAACAATGGCCTCTGCCTAAGAAAAAATTACTGCCATATTAATTTAAAAGATTAATTCAAGCATACTGATTTATTAAATTGTTTAGTAAAGAGCCATCAAAAATTGTAATTCCATATAACAAAAAACAACTTGATGCTTTTCAAATGTTTGATGATTGGCAGATTGCTATAGGAAATTCTTGTGATCAGATCTTGCATCATTTACCCTCACGTGCTTTGTTAATTCAAAAATTAAAAAAGGAGAAATTAAGTATAGTTTTCCCCCATCAGATTTTACAACATGTTCTCTTTGTAATAAGTTAAATGCTGATTCGTTTGGAACAGTAAAATAAAAAGCCATTGGTAAAGCAAAAAGATCTCCAGATAACAAAAAGATCCCGACCCAGAATTTGCTGCGGGTCGAGGAAGTGTTTATATTTTTTCCACAGGGTGCAGATTCGTCAATTTGGATCCCGGACAGACTGATTCGCCACAAAAGAAAAAGGGAACTTCTCTGCCGCCACCGCCGCGGGAAACAGCCGTGCACCAAAAGCTGCGGGCGGGGCCAGCCTGACTGACGGAACCCAGTGCACCGCACTCGCAGCCCCGTTACAGCGCCAGTGTCAGAGGGCGGGGTGAAGGCCGCTGCTCCCACCGGCAGAAGAGGCAAAAGAAACATCAAGATCCCGGCGGGACTAACAGCTGCTGCAGCGCAAACTCCAACCAGAAAATGACTCTATTTACTCTATTTTGGCTTGTCTATCCTCTCCTTATGTTCTTCTTTTCACCAATGATTCCAGAAAACTTAACGTACCTAATGTAGCGACTTGTCAACCATGGATGTTTTCATCTTGTTTAACTCCTCAAAGTAATGTCTGCTCTTTTGTGGTTTTAAAGATGTCCTGTAACTGTAACAACTTATTGATATGATAATTATGTTCTTGCTGTGTTACAATAACTGTTATTGTTACTATGGCAGCGGTCATTGACTCAACAAGTGTAAATGCCCAATATGTTAAAAAATCAAGTTTTAGGTGTTTTGGAACAGCTCAGATATTAGTTTAGACTTAGGGAAACTGCATAACCAGATTCAGACCTTGGAACACTCCCGATTAGATTTTACCACCTCAGGAGAAGCCAATGACTTTTTCCACACTGTTCTCTAACTTCATTTCTGGAAAGACTATTCTGTCTACTCTTTATAATCTTGCTCCTCGTAATCATTCTTCCCTGTATTGTCTAGATTCTTCGGCAGAGCATTCGGAATCTCGCGACAGAACTGCACCTGATTTTAAACATAAATAATTAATTATTTAAAATAAAACAGGGTGAGATGCTGGGAGCCAGTGTGAGGAATCCCGCCCGTGACAAGGTCATGAGGAAGGAAGCTGACATACGCAAGGCGTGCTCAGACTTCAGGGATCCCCTCTGGAAATTCCTAAGCACGTACCCCAACAAAAATCTGCCGGCTTTTGTGCTCTGCTTTTCCACTCTTCTGACATTTTCTGGAAAAAGTCAAATCAGGGCTTTAGTCTTCTGCATTTGAAAGAGTGTTTCAATCCAAAAAACCCCTCCGATGGCTTTCTAGCCTGCCTGCAGGACTCGTACAGCTGCGCATGTGATTGTTTGAAGCCTCCTGAGGCAGGAGGCACAGGAAGCTTAAAACATCCTAGGAATGTAGGAGCTTCCGAGGAGTCAAAATCTTTAGAATAGGACTGATTAAAGGTTTCATTTTTTGGGTCAATGCTTGCTGCTAAATTTTCATATCCTTTATTTTTAGATATAGTTGGTATATAGAAAAACAAGTAGTAGACCTGGTATTAGCAACATTAGATCTTTGAGTTAAGTACCTTCTTTGTTATATCCCACTGCACCTTTGTTCTATAGAGATGTAACTTTAATGCTTTAAGGAGATGCAGATTAAAAAAAAAAAAAACACTTCAGGGGGAAACAAAATTATCATTCATTAAGGAAGAGAGCCAAAAAGTGTTAACAAGCCTCTTGGTCCAAAAGATAATGTAAATCACCTGAGACCTTTTGTATACAAAATGATATACGGAAAGAATCTGGGTTGCGAACGCTACATAATTTTGTGTTACCCAATGATCTCCGTGTTTTATCAAAAGTATAAAAGGCCTTCTGAACAATAAAGGATGGGGGCCAGTTTCTCGAACTAGTCTCTCGGCCTGGTTTCTTGGGACTCTGGCTCCCCCATGTCTCTCTCTCTCTCTTCTTCTCTCCCCTTCCCTCTCTCTGCTCTTTACTTTAACTTCAGGCTGAATCTCCATCTGGGCGCGGAGGCTCGCCAGGTCTACTTACTTGCCCCGGCTGTTAAGACCCGCACGAAAGGGAGCTTAAGGCGAGGCACCCTTAGATATTCAAGCGGGCGCCGGTGGCCCAAAGTAGATGGTGCCAAATTCCTTGTCTGGAATTTTATTGGCCTTCCACGTAAACCAAGCTATTCAGCCCTCTTCCTCCACTTAATCTTCTTACTACACTATAGTTTCTTAATCTAATCTTACATTAATAAACAAACAAGTCTTTCCAAGCCAACGCCGGTCCACCCTTCGAATTACCTGGATCCACTGGGCTGGACCCCGGCAGGCACCGACTCCACACAAGGGTCTTAGGCCCCTGGCATCGATGGGAGAGGAATCCGAGAGGCCCCCGAGCAACTCGCATGGGACTGGCCTTTCCTGAGGCCACCAGAGCGGGTCCCAGTGGTCCCCGGTCCGTAAGCGAGAGCAAGTAACGCAACTCGAAAAAATCCAGGAGATTCTCCCATCCAGGGGAGATGAGGCCCATTTCCGCTAAGGCGTCTCGACTCTAAACACACCTAAAACTCTGGAATTCCAAAGGATCCTTCACACCCTTGGCTGCAACTCAAGAAGTTCCCCAACATAACCGTCTCCACTCGAGAGGAAGCACGAGAGTCCCGGCCACATCCAGAGGAGCCCCGTTTCCGCCTCCATGTTGCGAGAGGAGGGATCCTTTTCTGCGTGGTCGGGAAAGAATTCCCGGCGTTCCCGTCGCATCTCAAGAGGAGGCGCTGTCCACAGGAAAGGCGAGAGGAACTCCAGGGTCGTGCCACCATTCCCAGAGTCCCCCAGATGTCTCAGTCCATTCCAGGGAAACCTGTTTTCCCTGCACTGCCTCGACTTTCAAGCCGAGGATCCACTCACACCATGGTGGCACGTGGGACAGCCCTGTGGGAAAGCCTGTGGGAAAGCCTCGTGGGAAAGCGTCGAGGAAAAGCCACAGATCCCTTGATCCACGCAAAGGGAAGGGTGACAATGCTGCTACAGCTCGGGAGGAAAGCGCACGTGCATGCCCCCACTCGAGACGTGGACTGACTCCCCTGGGGAGACTCCAGAAGTACCCCAGGATCCATGTCAGCACTGGAGAGGAATCCTCAGGTTCCGGCACCGACTCCAAACAAGGTCTAAAGGCCCGGCATCGAAGGGAGAGGAATCCCGAGAGGCCCCGAGCAACTCGCATGGGGACTGGCCTTTCCTGAGGCCACCAGAGCGGGTCCCTGAGGTCCCCGTCGTTAGTCGAGAGCACCAGCCGCAACTCGAGAAAATCCAGGAGGTTCTCCCTTCCAGGCGAGATTAGGCCCATTTCTGCTGAGGCGATTCGACGCTAATCACACCTAACCTCTTGAATTTCCAAAGGGTCCTTCACACCCTTGCTGCAACTCAAGAAGTTGCCCGACATACCCGTCTCCACTCGAGAGGAAGCACGACAGTCCCGCCCACATCCAGAGGAGCCCCGTTTCCGTCTCATAGTTCGAGAGGAGGGATCTTTCCCTGCGTGGTCGGGAAAGAATTCCCGGCGTTCCCGTCGCATCTCAAGAGGAGGCGCTCTCCACCAGGAAAGGCAAGAGGAACTCCCGGGTCGTGCCACCATTCCCAGAGTCCACCAGATGTCTCAGTCCATTCCAGGGAAACCTGTTTTCCCTGCACTGCCTCGACTTTAAGCCGAGGATCGACTCACACGTCGGTGGCACGTGGGACAGCCCAGTGGGAAAGCCTCGTGGGAAAGTCTCGTGGAAAGCCTCGAGGGAAAGCCACAGAACCCTTGATCCACGAAGGGAAGCGTGACACTGCTGCTACAGCTCGGGAGGAAAGCGGACTTGCATGCCCACACTCGAGACCAGGACTGACTCCCCTGGGGAGACTCCAGAAGTACCCCAAGATCCATGTCAGCCCTGGAGAGGAATCCTCAGGTTCCGGCACCGACTCCACACAATTTCTTAGGCCCCGGCACCGACGGGAGAGGAATCCCGAGAGGTCGCGTGCAACTTGCATGGGGACTGGCCTTTCCTGAGGCCACCAGAGCGGGTCCCTGAGGTCCGCGTCATAACGGGAGAACACCTGCACCAACTCGAGAAAATGCAGGAGGTTCTGCCCTCCAGGCGAGATGAAGCCCATTTCCTCTGAGGCGTCCCAGGCTAATCACACCTAACCTCTGGAACTTACAAAGGGCCTTCACACCCTTGCTACAACTCAAGAAGTTCCCGACATACCCGTCTCCACTCAAGAGGAAGCACGAGAGTCCCGCCCAATCAAGAGCAGCCCCGTTTCCGCCTCCTAGCTGGAGAAGAGGGATCCTTTTCCTGCGTCGTCGGGAAAGAATTCCCGGTGTTTCCGTCGCATCTCAAGAGGAGGCGCTCTCCACAGGAAAGCCGAGAGGATTTCCAGGGTCATGCCACCATTCCCAGAGTCCCAGATGTCTCAGTCCATTCCAGGGAAACCTGTTTTCCCTGCACTGCCTCGACTTTCAAGCCGAGGATTGAATCACACCACGGTGGCACGTGGGACAGCCCTTTGGGAAAGCGTGGGAAAGCCTCGTGGGAAAGCCTCGAGGGAAAGCCACAGATCCCTTGATCCACGCGAAGGGAAGCGTGACACTGCTGCTACAGCTCGGAGGAAAGCGCACGGCCCACTCGAGACGAGGACTGACTCCCCTGGGGAGACTCCAGAAGTACCCAAGATCCATGTCAGCACTGGAGAAATCCTCAGGTTCCGGCACCGACTCCACACAAGGCCTTAGGCCCCGGCATCGTCGGGAGAGGAATCCCGAGAGGCCCCGAGCAACTCGCATGGGGATTGGCCTTTCCTGAGGCCACCAGAGCGGGTCCCTGAGGTCCCCGTCGTAACGCGAGAACCTGCACCAACTCAAGAAAATCAGGAGGTTCTCCCTTCCAGGGAGATGAGGCCAATTTCCTGAGGCGTCCAGGCTAATCAGACCTAACCTCTGGAACTTCCAAAGGGTCCTTCACACCCTTGCTGCAACTCAAGAAGTTCCCCGACATACCCGTCTCCACTCGAGAGGAAGCACGAGAGTCCAGCCACATCCAGAGGAGCCCGTTTCCGCCTCATGCTCGAGAGGAGGGATCCTTTCACTGCGTGGTCGGGAAAGAATTCCCGGCATTCCCCTCGCATCTCAAGAGGAGGCGCTCTCCACAGGAAAGGCGAGAGGAACTCCAGGGTCGTGCCACCATTCCCAGAGTCCCCCAGATGTCTCAGTCCATTCCAGGGAAACCTGTTTTCCCTGCACTGCCTCGACTTTCAAGCCGAGGATCGACTAACACAACGGTGACACGTGGGTCAGCCCTGTGGAAAGCCTCGTGGGAAAGCCTCGTGGGAAAGCCTCGTCGAGGGAAAGCCACAGATCCCTTGATCCACGCGAAGGGAAGCGTGACACTGCTGCTACAGCTCGGGAGAAAAGCGCACGTGCATGCCCCCACTCGAGACGAGGACTGACTCCCCTGGGGAGACTCCAGAAGTAACCCAAGATCGATGTCAGCACTGGAGAGGAATCCTCAGGTTCCGGCACCGACTCCACACAAGGTCTTAGGCCCGGCATCGATGGGAGAGGCATCCCGTGGACGAAGGCAACTCGAGAAAATCCAGGAGGTTCTCCCCTCCAGGCGAGGTGAGGCTCCTTTCTGCTGAGGCGTCTCGAGGCTAATCACACCTACCCTCTGGAACTTCCAAAGGGTCCTTCACACCCTTCCTGCAACTCAACAAGTTCCCGGATATACCCGTCTCCACTCGAGAGGAAGCACGAGCGTCCCGCCCACATCCAGAGGAGCCCGTTACCGCCTCCTAGCTCGAGAGGTGGGATCCTTTCTCTGCTTCATCGGGAAAGGATTCCCGCCGCATCTCAAGAGGGGAAAAGCGAGAGAAACCCAGTGTCGTGCCAATTCCAAGGGACCCCCAGATGTCAGTCCATTCCAGAGGAACTTGCCGAGGATCCACTCACTACACCATGGAACGTGGTCAGCCCTGTGGGAAAGCCTCGTTGGAAAGCCTCGAGGGAAAGCCACAGATCCCTTGATCCACGCGAAGGGAAGCGTGACACTGCTGCTACAGCTCGGGAGGAAAGCGCACGTGCATGCCCCACTGAGACGAGGACTGACTCCCTGGGGAGACTCCAGAAGTCCCCAAGATCCATGTCAGCACTGGAGAGGAATCCCACTCCACACAAGGTCTTAGGCCCGGCATCGACGGAGAGGAATCCGAGAGGCCCCGAGCAACTCGCATGGGGACTGGCCTTTCCTGAGGCACCAGAGCGGTCCCTGAGGTCCCGGTCGTAAGTCGAGCAGACTCAACTGGAGAAAATCCAGGAGGTTCTCCCCTCCAGGCGAGATGAGGCCCATTTCCCTGAGGCGTCTGGCACCTAAATCTGGAACTTCCAAAGGTCCTTCACACCCTTGCTGCAACTCAAGAAGTTCCCCGACATACCCGTCTCCACTCGAGAGACACCCCGCCCACATCCAGAGAGCCCCCGTTTCCGCCTCATAGCTCGAGAGGTGGGGATCCTTTCCTGCGTGTCGGGAAAGAATTCCCGCGTTCCGTCGCATCTCAAGAGGAGGCGCTCTCCACAGGAAAGGCGAGAGGAACTCCAGGTCGTGCCACCATTCCCAGAGACCCCAGATGTCTCAGTCCATTCCAGGGAAACTGTTTTCCCTGCACTGCCTCGACTTTCAAGCCGAGGATCGACTCTCACCACGGTGGCACGTGGGACAGCCCTGTGGGAAAGCCTCGTGGGAAAGCCTCGAGGGAAAGCCACTTCCCTTGATCCACGAAGGGAAGCGTGACACTGCTGCTACAGCTCGGGAGGAAAGCGCACGTGCATGCCCCACTCGAGACGAGGACTGACTCCCCTGGGAGACTCCAGAAGTACCAAGATCCATGTCAGCACTGGAGAGGAATCCTCAGGTTCCGGCACGACTCCACACAAGGTCTTAGGCCCCGGCATCGACGGGAGAGGAATCCGAGAGGCCCCGCAACTCGCATGGGGACTGGCCTTTCCTGAGGCCACCAGAGCGGGTCCCTGAGGTCCCGTCGTAAGTCGAGAGACCCTGCCAACTCTAGAAAATCCAGGAGGTTCTCCCTCCAGGCGAGATGAGGCCCATTTCCGCTGAGGCGTCTGGAGGCTAATCACACCTAACTCTGGAACTTCAAAAGGGTCCTTGCTGCAACTCAAGAAGTTCCCCGACATACCCGTCTCCACTCGAGAGGAAGCACGAGGATCCCGCCCACATCCAGAGGAGCCCGTTTTCCTCGAGAGAGGGATCCTTTCCCTGCGTGGTCGGAAAGAATTCCCGCCATTCCGTCGCATCTCAAGGGAGGCGCTCTCCACAGGAAAGGCGAGAGGAACTCCAGGGTCGTGCCACCATTCAGAGTCCCCAGATGTCTCAGTCCATTCCAGGGAAACTGTTTTCCTGCACTGCCTCGACTTTCAAGCGAGGATCGACTCACACCACGGTGGCACGTGGGACAGCCCTGTGGAAAGCCTCGTGGGAAATCCTCTGGGAAAGCCTCGAGGGAAAGCCACAGATCCCTTGATCCACGCGAAGGGAAGCGTACACTGCTGCTAGAGCTCGGGAGGAAAGCGCACGTGCCTGCCCCACTCGAGACGAGGACTGACTCCCCTGGGAGACTCCAGAAGTACCCCAAGATCCATGTCAGCACTGGAGAGGAATCCGGCACCGACTCCACACAAGGTCTTAGGCCCGGCATCGACGGGAGAGAATCCCGAGGGCCCCGAGCAACTCGCATGGGGACTGGCCTTTCCTGAGGCCACCAGAGCGGGTCCCTGAGGTCCCGTCGTAAGTCGAGAGCACCTGCCAAACTGGAGAAAATCCAGGAGGTTCTCCCTCCAGGCGAGATGAGGCCCATTTCCGCTGAGGTAAGGCTAATCACACCTAACCTCTGGAACTTCCAAAGGGTCCTTCACACCTGCAACTCAAGAAGTTCCCCGACATACCCGTCTCCACTGGAGAGGAAGCAGGAGAGTCCCGCCCACATCCAGAGGAGCCCCGTTCCGCCTCCTAGTTCGAGAGAGGGATCCTTTCCTGCGTGGTCGGAAAGAATTCCCGGCGTTCCCTCGCATCTCAAGAGGAGGCGCTCTCCACAGGAAAGGCGAGAGGAACTCCAGGTTCGTGCCACCATTCCAGAGTCCCCAGATGTCTCTGTCCATTCCAGGGAAACCTGTTTTCCCTGCACTGCCTCGACTTTCAAGCCGAGGATCGACTCACACCACGGTGGCACGTGGGACAGCCCTGTGGGAAAGCTCGTGGAAAGCCTCGTGGGAAAGCCTCGAGGGAAAGCCAGATCCCTTGATCCACGCGAAGGGAAGCGTATCACTGCTGCTAGAGCTCGGAGGAAAGCGCACGTGCCTGCCCACTCGAGACGAGGCTGACTCCCCTGGGGAGACTCCAGAAGTACCCCAAGATCCATGTCAGCACTGGAGAGGAATCCTCAGGTTCCGGACCGACTCCACACAAGGTCTTAGGCCCGGCATCGACGGGAGAGGAATCCGAGAGGCCCCGAGCAACTCGCATGGGGACTGGCCTTTCCTGAGGCCACCAGAGCGGGTCCCTGAGGTCCCCGTCGTAAGTCGAGAGCACCTGCCGCAACTCGAGAAAATCCAGGAGGTTCTCCCTCCAGGCGAGATGAGGCCCATTTCCGCTGAGGCGTCTCGAGGCTAATCACACCTAACCTCTGGAACTTCCAAAGGGTCCTTCACACCCTTGCTGCAACTCAAGAAGTTCCCCGACATACCCGTCTCCACTCGAGAGGAAGCACGAGAGTCCGCCCACATCCAGAGCCCGTTTCCGCCTCATAGTTCGAGAGGAGGGATCCTTTCCCTGCGTGGTCGGGAAAGAATTCCCGGCGTTCCCGTCGCATCTCAAGAGGAGGCGCTCTCCACAGGAAAGGCGAGAGGAACTCCAGGTCGTGCCACCATTCCCAGAGTCCCCAGATGTCTCAGTCCATTCCAGGGAAACCTGTTTTCCCTGCACTGCCTCGACTTAAGCGAGGATCGACTCACACCACGGTGGCACGTGGGACAGCCCTGTGGGAAAGCTCGTGGGAAAGCCTCGTGGGAAAGCCTCGAGGGAAAGCCAGATCCCTTGATCCACGCGAAGGGAAGTGTGACAGCTGCTAAGCTCGGGAGGAAAGCGCACGTGCATGCCCACTCGAGACGAGGACTGACTCCCCTGGGAGACTCCAGAAGTACCCCAAGATCCATGTCAGCACTGGAGAGGAATCCTCAGGTTCCGGACCGACTCCACACAAGGTCTTAGGCCCCGGCATCGGGAGAGGAATCCCGAGAGGCCCCGAGCAACTCGCATGGGATGGCCTTTCCTGAGGCCACCAGAGCGGGTCCCTGAGGTCCCCGTCGTAAGTCGAGAGCACCTGCCGCAACTCGAGAAAATCCAGGAGGTTCTCCCTCCGGGAGAGATGAGGCCATTTCCGCTGAGGCGTCTCGAGGCTAATCACACCTAACCTCTGGAACTTTCAAAGGGTTTCACACCCTTGCTGCAACTCAAGAAGTTCCCCGACATACCCGTCTCCACTCGAGGAAGCACGAGAGTCCCGCCCACATCCAGAGGAGCCCCTTTCTGCCTCCTAGCTCGAGAGGGGGATCCTTTTCCTGCGTGTTTGGGAAAGAATTCCCGGTTTCCCGTCGCATCTCAAGAGGAGGCGCTCTCCACAGGAAAGGCGAGAGGAACTCAGGGTCGTGCCACCATTCCAGAGTCCCCCAGATGTCTCAGTCCATTCCAGGGAAACCTGTTTTCCCTGCACTGCCACGATTTTCAAGCCGAGGATCGACTCACACATGGTTCCACGTGGGACAGCCCTCGTGGGAAAGCCTCGTGTGAAAGCCTAGAGGGATAGCCACAGATCTCTTGATCACGTGAAGGGACGGAGACACTGCTGCTAGAGCTCGGGAGGAAAGCGCACGTGCATGCTCCCACTCGAGACAAGGACTGACTTCATGACATGGATCTTGGGCTACTTCTGATACTTCTTGGAAGTCTCCCAGGG
>NW_017214325.1:0-24583 GCF_001704415.2 Capra hircus
CCGCTCTGGTGACCTCAGGAAAGGCCAGTCCCCATGCGAGGTGCTAGGGGGCTCTCAGGATTCCTCTCCGGTCGATGCCGGGGCCTAAGACCTTGTGTGGAGTCGGGACCAGGAACCTGAGGATTCCTCTCCAGTGCTGACATGGATCTTGGCGTACTTCTGGAGTCTCCCAAGCTTGCGTCAGTCCTCGCTCGAGTGGGGTCATGCACGTGCGCTTTCCTCCCGAGCGGTAGCAGCAGTGTCACGCTTCCCTTCTCGTGGATCAAGGAATCTGTGGCTTTCCCTGGAGTCTTTCGCCATGAGGCTTTCCCACAAAGGCTATTCCACTTGCCACCATGGTGTGAGTCGATCCTCGGCGTGAAAGTCGAACCAGTGCAGGGAAAACAGGAACCTCCTTCCCCCACAGTAGGGGATACACTGTCCCCTTGGGCGGGTATCTCCAGGGCACTCGTGCTGGGGGGTTGCCCGCGGAGGTGCGGGCCTCAGGCTCCACGTGAGAAAAGCCCCAAATGGCATTAGCTGCCAGTCCAGACGCTGGCCCCTCAGGTCTCTGGCCGGAGCCTTGGGCTCCAGGCAACTCAAACCCTCGGGGTGGCACTCTGGACTGCTGTAGGGAAAGGATGCCAAGAGCCCACGGAGGAGTTGGGGAGGGGCATGGGGGAAACGGAGGCGAGGACAGCGAGGGATCTAGGTGGAGGCGCTGGAGAGAGCGTCTGGTGTCCCGGAATGCCTCGGAGGAGCCAGCGGGGGACAGTCGAGGACCAGGGACCTGTGGAATGTGAAAAGGCGGGAAATCTCAGAGCAAGGCAGGCTGGGAAAGGGGGCGTTGGTGGCCAATTCAAAGGGACCTAGGGGCGTTTCCTGGGCGGTGAGTTCCCTTGGCACTGCTGAGGACCCCTGATTGATCCACTCGGGGTTGAACCCACCCCCCGCTGCGAGGGAGGGCCACAAACCAAAGCCCCCGAACTGCCCGCCCACCCCAACGGGGATCTTGGCGGTCCAGGGCACAGCCGTGCCGGGAAAGCCCACTCGCTCCACGGGACTCCGTCCAGGGTCTCTGCTTGGAAAGAGGCCAGGGGCGGCCCCCTCCATCTACCCACCCAAACCCTATTGACGTCAATGGTGGCGGAGACGCCTCCCGTTCTCCAGAGTCCTGAGCTGCTGGGTCCCCGCCCACTCAGCCAGCAGTCTGCAGCGTGCCCGTGTGCCTCTCCCACCATGGCTTCGTCCGGCTCCTCCAGCACCTCAAGCGGTACGTTTGCCCTCGGTCCCTGTGGTCGGATCACATCTCAGGGGATTTGCGGGTGGCCTGGGCAAGGGCTCTCGGCCAATGTGTTGACCCCCCTCCCACCCGAGAACGGCTGGGACCCATCGGCCAGGCCCAGGGGTTCCGAGGCGTCAGGTGTGCCCAAATTCGGAGGGCGTGGCATCGTTCGTTCATCTTGCTCCTTTGGCACACACATGGCTTCTCCGTTCTCTTTTCTGGGAAGACAGTGTTGTTTCAGGGGCGTGCTGCGGGGGGCGGGGGCCGGGGTTGGGGGGTGGTGGGAGCGGGTGCTTTGCTGGGATGAGGCCCTTTATCCTCACATCTTCATGTGGGAATGGGAGTCGGGGAGCTCTGTGGCCTTGCTGCCTTCAGTGGCTTCCTCTGCACAGGGGCCTAGTGGCTTCTGCCTTTTGTCAGGCGTTACGGGGTTTGGGCGTCGCTTTGGTGGCCTTGGCCTTTGCCTTGGCCTGGGCCTTGGCCTTGCCCTTGGCGTTGCTGTTGCCCTTGCCTTGGTCTTGGGCTTGGCCTTGCCCTGCCTTGAACTTGAACTTGACCTTGACTTGACCTTGACCTTGAATTGAACTTGACCTTGACCTTGACTTGACTTGAACTTGGCTTGACTTGAACTTACTTGAACTTGACTTGACTTGAACTTACTTTGACTTGAACTTGAACTTGAACTTGACTTGAACTTGACTTGAACTTGACTTGACTTGAACTTGAACTTGACTTGAACTTGACCTTGAACTTGAACTTGAACTTGACCTTTGAACTTGAACTTGACTTCTTGACTTCAACTTGAACTTGAACTTGACCTTGAACTTGAACTTGAACTTGACCTTGACTTGACTTGAACTTGAACTTGACACTTGAACTTGAACTTGACCTTGACCTTGAACTTGAACTTGACCTTGAACTTGAACTTGACCTTGAACTTGAACTTGAACTTGACCTTGAACTTGACTTGAACTTACTTGAACTTTGAACTTGACCTTGACTTGACCTTGAACTTGAACTTGACTTGAACTTGCAACTTGAACTTGAACTTGACCTTGACTTGACCTTGACTTGACTTGAACTTGAACTTGAACTTGAACTTGACCTTGACCTTGAACTTGGAACCTTGAACTTGAACTTGACTGACCTTGGAACTTGACCCTGAACTTGACCTTGACCTTGAAGTTGACCTTGAACTTGAACTTAAACTTCACCTTGATCTTGAGCTTGAACTTGAACTTGAACTTGACCTTGACCTTAACTTGAACTTGACCTTGACTTGAACTTGACCTTGACTTTGACCAACAACGGGAGACCTCGAGATTTGCTCAGAGCACCGGAGGTCCAGAAGCAGGGCCCTGTATCTCCCCTTCCCTTTGTGATCATTGCAAAGACATTCCTAGCTGATAGCGGGAGTGCCCCTGAAGAAGCAAGCAGTGGGAGTGTGTTTGACACGACTGTGTGCCTTCCTGGCCTCAGCTCCACAAGGGGCCTTTCCTCTCGAAGTAGGCCCCATGTCCCCTTGGGGAGGGTGTCATGCCTCTTTTCTCCTCACTGCCAAAGGGTGGAGCCAAGCTCGCTCTGTCAGAGGTACAAAAACAGCAATTGAATGGATTTTCAAGCTCTTGCTAGGCTGCACCCTTTCAGGGCCCACTTTACTGAAACAGGTGCTCTGTGGCCCCTGGTTGGGTATGCAAGTTCACAAACAGGGTGAGATCCTGTCCAAGCCAAGAATTTTCCTGAAAGACCTAGGCTCACTAGAGCTCTCCTCCAGAGCAAAGGGGATAGAGGAGATGTATGGAGGAGTCTTTGCCTTTCCCTGTGAGTGTGGGGCTAGTCCCTACGGCCCCAAGCTCAGGGATAACTGCCTCTAAGAAAGGAATGGCAAGAAGCACTATTCTTGGAGGTTGGGACAGGGAGTTCGCAGCATGTGGGGAAAGAAAGACTTCTTCGGGGAAGAAGAGGCAACCACCGGGGGTGTGTTTGCAAGCCTCTATTTGGAAGGAACAGGTTTGCTTATACAACTCAAGACCTCCAGATCTGCTCAGAGGACTGAAGTTCCAGAGACAGGGCCATGTATCTCCCCTTCCCTTTGAGATCCTTGCAAAGACATTCCTAGCAGATCGTGGGAGTGCCCATGAAGAAGCAAGCAGCGGGAGTGTGCTTGACATCACTGGCTGCCTACCTGGGCTCAGCTCCTCAAGGGGCCTTTCTCTCCTGGTAGGCCCTATGTCCCCTTTGGGAGAGGGTGGTGCCCTCTTCCCTCCACACTGCCAAAGGGTGGAGGTGGAGCAAACTCGTTCTCTCCGAGGTAAAAAAAAAAAAGACAAATTGGATGGATTTTTAAGCTCTTGCTATGCTGCACCCCTCCAGGACCCACTCGAGCAAAACAGGTGCCTGTGGCCCCTAGGTCGGGTATGCAGGTTCACACACTGGGTGGGATCCCGTCAAAGCCAAGAATTTTCCTGACAGACCTAGGCTCACTAGAGCTCTCCTCCAGAGGAAAGGGGACAGAAAAGACGTGTGTGTGGAGGTGGCTCTGCCTTTCCAGGTCCCAATCTCAGGGATAACTGCCCCTAAGAAAGGAACTGCTGCTGCTGCTGCTGCTAAGTTGCTTCAGTCGTGTTCGACTCTGTGCGACGCCATAGACGGTAGCCCACTAGGCTCCCCCGTCCCTGGGATTCTCCAGGCAAGAACAGTAAGTGGGTTGCCATTGCCTTCTCCAATGCATGAAAGTGAAAATGAAAGTGCAGTCGCTCAGTCGTGTCCGACCCTCAGCGACCCCACGGACTGCAGCCTACCAGGCTTCTCCGTCCATAGGATTTTCTGAAAGGAACTGCAAGAAGCGCTTTTCCAGGAGGCTGGGAAAGGGTGTTCGCAGGATGTGGGGAAAGAGAGCCTCCTTCGGGGAAGAATAGGCGGCCACTTGTTTTGTGTTGCAAACCTCTATTTGGAAGGAACAGGTTAGCTTATACAAAGGGAGACCTCCAGATCTGCTCAGAGGACCAAAGTTGCAGAGGCAGGTCGGTGTATTTTCCCTTCACTTTGCGATCCTTGCAAAGACATTCCTTGCTGATAGATGATTCAGCAAGGGCCTTTGAGACTGTTGTTTTCTTTCCTAGGTTCAAAGATTCCTTCAGTTCCTAATATAGATATCCTAGAAATTATCTGACATCCGTGAAAATCTGATATGTCCTGGTCAAATGCTGTCAGTTATAATTCCAGTTATCATATTAAAGCATTTCAAGTCGCAGCAGTGACCAGATTACATTGTCAATTTCTATTTAATCAGGTTTTAACCATGTCCTCTATGGTTTCACACTGATGCCTTTGCAGAAATACTGCTACTTCAAGATATATGGAATATACTTTTTTTAAGCTTACCGATAATTTGTTTGTTTGTTTGTTTGTCTTCTGGTAAGCTGGTACCAGATGGAATTTAGTCTCCTCTCTAGGTTGAGAGAACAAAGTTTTCTTAGAATGCAATTTTTGATAACAGACTATGGATTTCTTTACCTTTCATTGATTTATAATTGTTTTCATCATCTGTTTTTTTACTTTGGTAAAGTAAATAAGCCTTATTTAAGATTTTGGTACATGTAGGATGGACTAAGCTTTCCCCACTCTTGCAAGTTCCCTTAACCCTTCAGATTCTTCTCGTGGGACCAAGATCTCACTTTCCTCCAGAGGGACAATCCAAGCTTTTTATTAGTTGATCTGCCCCTGACATCAGAGTCCATTTGAGCACGAGTTGGCCTATAATTTAGGCATGAAACTATGACTACATAAAGAAAAGGTGACTTTATGGATTCAGGGATGGCCATGATATGCCTTGCACTTCAGAGAAAATGGGTTAAAATGATTTTTTTTTTCTTCAAAACTGCACAGCCAGTTCTTTCAGCATATGCAATTGAAAACATCTAGTCATTAGGTCAGTTTTCATTCCAATCCCAAAGAAAGGCAATGACAAAGAATATTCAAGCTGCTGCACAATTGCACTCATCTCACACACTAGTAAAGTAATGCTCAAAATTCTCCAAGTTCACATGAACTGTGAACTTCCAAATGTTCAAGAGGGATTTAAAACATGCAGAGAAACCAGAGATCAAACTGCCAACATCCACTGGATCATTGAAAAAGCAAGAGAGTTCCAGAAAAAAAGACATCTATTTCTGCTTTATTGACTATGCCAAAGCCTTTGACTGTGTGGATCACAATAAACTGGGAAAAATTCTGAAAGAGATGGGAATACCAGACCACCTGACCTGTCTCTTGAGAAACCTGTATGCAGGTCAGGAAGAAACAGTTCGAACTGGACATGGAACAACAGACTGGTTCTAAATAGGAAAAGGAATATGTCAAGGCAGTGTATTGTCACCCTGCTTATTTAACTTATATGCAGAGTACATCATGAGAAACACTGGGCTGGAGGAAGCACACGCTGGAATCCAGATTGCTGGGAGAAATATCAAGAATCTCAGATATGCAGATGACACCACCCTTATGGCAGAAAGTGAAGAAGAACTAAAGAGTCTCCTGATGAAAGTGAAAGAGGAGAGTGAAAAAGTTAGCTTAAAGCTCAGCATTCAGAAAACTAAAATCATTGCATCCAGTCTCATCACTTCATGGCAAATAGATGGGAAAACATTGGAAACAGCAGCAGACTATTTTGGGGGGCTTGGAAATCACTGCAGGTGATGTCTGCCTCCATGAACTTAAAACGTATTTATGACTTGGAAGAAAAGTGATGACCAAACTAGACAGCATATTAAAAAGCCGAGACGTTGCTTTGCCAACAAAGATCCATCCAGTCAAGGCTATGGTTTTTCCATATGTCATGGATGGATATGAAAGATGTACTATAAAGAAAGTGACAGCTGAAAATTGGATGCTTTTGAACTGTGGTGTTGGAGAAGATGCTTGTAGGTCGCTTAGACTACAAGGAGACGCAACCACTCCATCCTAAAGGAAATCAGGTCTGAATATACATTGGAAGGACTAATACTGAACCTGAAAGTCCAATACTTTGGCCACTTGATGTGAAGAGCTGACTCACTTGGAAGTTGCTTTGATTTGCCTGTGAGTGTGGGAGCCCTCCCTGGGCAAAGGGCCTCAGGGGTCATTGCCACTGAATCACGACCTCCAAGCAAGCGCATTCCAGCTGTGTGACATTCAGGAAGCAGGAGACTGGGAAAACTATCTTCCTTAGAGGAAGGAAAGTCATCCACAGAGAGTGTGTTTTCAGGCCTCTCTTTGCAGCAAGTGTTTTGCTTCTCAGACATCAGAGCTGCAGGCTTGCTCTGAGGGCCTCAATTGCAGAGTCAGGGCTGTGTGTCTCACTGCACTTTCCAAGCATTGCAGACACATTCCTAGGTTGGAGCAGTGCTTCCCATGAGAAAGAAGCCTCGGGAGTGTGTCTGAGCGGGCTGAGTGCCATGCTAGGGTCACCTAGTCGAGGGCACCTTGCACATCCAATGGGCCCCAGGCGAGTAGCTATGGACCGGCCCTTCGGTTGAGACATCCCAAAGCAGGGAACAAAGCTAGCTCTGTCAGAAGGAGGAAAACAGCAATGGGATGGATTTTCAAGCAGTTGCTAAGTCACACCACGTTAGGGCTCCCCGGGAAACAAATGCGAATTTTGGCCTCTAGGCCCAGTATCCAGATGTGTGCACAGGATATTTTCCCCACAGGATTCAAGAATGTTCCAGACAGACCTAAGCTCACTAGCTCTCTCCTGCAGAGGAAATGAAATATTGTTGCTGAACCACGAAAAGATGCTGGGATTCTTGGCTTATGGAGGAGAAGAATTCAATCCAGGGCCCAAGACGAGGCTTGATTGCTCAGAGCTTTTGTGCAATAGAGTTTTATTAAAGGAGAAAGGAGATAGAGAAAGCTTCTGACAGAGACATCACAAGGGGCAGAAAGCGTACCCCCTTGCTAGTGTTAGTAATGGAGTTATATGCTCTCCAATAAGTTATGACAACGAACAAAAGAATGTCTGGATGTTGTAAAGACTCACTAGACCTACTCCCATAATTTACATTTTAAGATAACAGGATTAGCCAGAAGGTTTTTTCCAGAGACCGTCCTCAAGAAGGATGCATGATTGTTATATAATCCTAAGGAATGTAGAGGGAAAAACAGTTTGTCCTTCCTTCCTCCTTGAGAATTCTAGACCCCTCTCTCCTTGGGGACCCTTGAACTTCTTATAAACCTGCCTTGGCAATGACTCTCTCAGAAACATGATTGAACAGCCGTTTGGAGCTTCCTTTGACTTTCCCTGGGAGGGAGGGAGCCCTCCCTGAGCACAGGGCCTCAGGGGCCATGGCCAATGAAAAAGAATCTCCCAGCAAGTGCTTTTCAGCCCTGTGTGACTCTCAGCCCACAGGAGGCTGAGAAAACTCTCTTCCTTGGAGGAAGGAAAGGCAGCCCAAGAGTGCGTTTTCAGGCCTGTATCTTGCAGCAAGTGTTTGGCTTGTTAGACAGAAGACCTGCAGGCCTGTTCCAACAGACTCAATGCCAGAATCAGGGCCTTGTGTCTCCCTGCAGTTTCCTGGCCTTGCAAACACATTCCTAGGTGAGAGCAGTCCTGCCCATGGGGAAGCAGGCTGCGGGAGTGTGTCTGAGGGGGCCAGGTGTCATGCTGGGGTCACCTGGTCGAGGGCACCTTGCACCTCCAATGGACCCCAGGCAAGGAGTTGCAGGCCACCACCTTGCTTCTGAAATCCCCAAATGGGGAGCAAAGCTCGCTCTGTCAGAGGGAAGAAAACAGCAACAGGATGGATTTTCAAGCAGTTGCTAGGCTGTACTGCGTTAGGGCTCCAAGGAAGGAAAATGCGAATTTTAGCCCCTACGACTGGTATCCAGGTGGGCTCCCAGGATGATTTCCCCGCAGGATCCAAGAACGTTCCAGACAGACCTGGGCTCACTAGCTCCCTCCTGCAGAGGAAACATGAGAGAACAGCTGTTTGGAGGTTGCTTTGACTTCCCCTGGGAGGGTAGGATCCCTCCCTGGGTGCAGGGCCTCAGGGGCCATTGCCGCTGAGAAATGCCCTCGAAGCCAGACCTTTGCAGCCTTGTATGACTCAGCACGGAGGAGACTGGAAAAGCTCTCTTCCTTGGAGGAAGGAAAGGCAGCCCCAGAGAGTGTGTTTTCACACCTGTATCTTGCAGCAAGTGTTTGGCGTCTCAGACGTCAGACCTCCAGGCCTGCTCCAACGGCCTCAGTTCCAGAGTCAGGGCCGTGTGTCTCCCTGCATTTTCTGAGCCTTGGGAACACATTCCTAGGTCAGAACAGTCCTGCCCATGGGGAAGGAGGCTGCGGGAGTGTGTCTGAGGGGGTCGGGTGCCATGCTGGGGTCCAATAGACCCGGTACCTCCAATAGACCCCAGGACAACAGCGGTGGGGCTCCCCCTGGCTTCCGAAATGCCAAAGCGAGAAGCAAAGCTAGCTCTATCAGAAGGAAGAAAAGAGCAATCGGATGGATGTTCAGGCTGTTGCTGGGCCGCACCACTTCAGGGTCCCCCCCGAGAGGAACAGGCGCCCTGTGGCCCCTAGGTCCGATATGCAGGTTAACACACAGGGTGTGTCCCCATAGGAGCCAAGAATTTTCCTGACAGACCTAGGCTCACTAGAGCTCTCCTACAGGGCAAAAGGGGTAGAACAGACTGTGGATGTGACTCTGCCTTTCCCAGCGAGCATGGGGCCCTCCCTACGGCCCTGGGCTCCAGGGAAAATTGTCCTTGATAAATGACCTCCAAGAAGCGCTTTTCCAGCAGGCTGGGATGCAGAGTTCACAGGATGCGGGGAAAGTGATCGTCCTTCAGGGAAGAAGAGGCAGCCACCCAGTGTGTGTTTGCAAGCCTGTATTTGGAAGAAACTGGTTAGCTCCTTCAAGGGGAGACCTCCAGGTCTGCTCAGAGGACCGAAATTCCAGAGGCAGCACCATGCATCTCCCCTGTCCTTTCTGAGCCTTGGAAAGACATGCCTAGCTTATAGCAGTATTGCTCATGAAGAAGCAGGATGCAGGAATGTGTCAGACATGACTGGGTGCCTTCCTGGGTTCAGCTCCGTGAGGGGCCTTTCCACTGAAAGTAGGTCCCATGCCTCCTTGGGGAGGAAGTGGGGCCCGCTTGCCTCCAAATTGCCAAAGGCTGGAACAAAGCTAGTTCTATCAGAGGTAAGAAAAGAGCAATTGGATGGATGTGGAAGCTGTTGCTGGGCCGCACTGCTTCAGGCCCCCCACCCCTCCGCCCCCGAGAGAAACAGGCGCCCTGTGGCCCCTAGGTCCTGGATGCAGTTTCACACATAGAATGTGTCCCCATAGGAGCCAAGAATTTTCCTGACAGACCTAGGCTCACTAGAGCTCTCCTACAGAGCAAAGGGGATGGGACAGATGTGTGGCTGTGGCTCTGCCTTTCCCTGGGAGTGTGGAGCCGCTCCCTATGGCCCCGGGCTCCAGGGGAAGTTGCCCCTGAATAATGACCTCCAAGAAGCGCTTTTCCAACTGGCTGAGACGTGGAGTTCTCAGGATGCAGGGAAAGCGAGTGTCCTTCGGGGAAGCAAAGGCAGTCACCTGTTATCATGACTTACTAGAATAGTAGGTACCTTCTCCGGTTGGGCAGAGGCCTTCCCTACCTGATCTGAAAAAGAAAATGAAGTAGCTCGCTGATTTGAGAAATAATTCCCAGACTTGGGTTTCCAACCAGTATAGAATCCGACAATGGCCCTGTCTTTGTAGCCGCGTTAATTAACAGGTATGTGAAGCTCTAAATATCAGTGGAAATTACATACAGCATATAGGACCCAGTGTTCTGGAATGGTGGAAAGAAACAACCAAACTCTTGAAGAGACACTTTCAAAATGGATCATAGAGACTGACTGTACGTGGATGGGCTTGCTTCCGGCAGACTTACTCATATTACGGGTAACCACACGTTCCCACAGTTGTTGTCCTTATGAAATTTTCTATGGGAGACCCCCTCCCACAGTGAGGCAGGTGTTAGCAGATTTGCCACAAGTAAGGGAGTGGGATTTCACAGCAGATGGAACAATTAGGTAAGGTAATAAATCAGGTAACTAAGTTTGTATAAAAAAGAATATCATTCCCCCTTGAGGAACAGATTCATGAATTTGTGCTCAGTGATCAGGTGTGGCTCAATGACTGGAAACACAATTCCTTGGCCTGACATCGGAAAGGTCCTTTTACTGTTGTTTTAGCCACAATTCTGAAAGAGATGGGAATACCAGACCACCTAACCTGCCTCTTGAGAAATCTGGATGAAGGTCAGGAAGCAACAGTTAGAGCAGGACATGGAACAACAGACTGGTTCCAAAAAGGAAAAGGTGTATGTCAGGGCTGTATATTGTCACCCTGTTTATTTAACCACGAGACTTTTCCAAAGGGCTGTCCCACGTGCCACTGTGTTGTGTGTCGATCCTAGGCTAGAAAGTCGAGGCAGTGCAGGAGAAACAGGTTTCCCTGGAATGGACTGAGACATCTGGGGCCTCTGGGAATGGGTGCACGAATCTGGACTTCCTCTCGCCTTTCCTGTGGAGAGCGCCTCCTCTTGAGATGAGACGGGAACTCCGGGAATACTTGACCGACCACTCAGTGAAAGGATCCCGCCTCTCGAGCTAGGAGGCGGACACGGGGCTCCTCTGGATGTGGGCAGAACTCTCGTGCTTCCTCTAGAGTGGAGACGGGTATGTCGGGGAACTTCTTGAGTTGCAGCAAGGGTGTGAAGGACCCTTTGGAAGTTCCAGAGGTTAGGTGTGATTAGCCTCGAGACGCCTCAGCGGAAATGGGTCTCATCTCGCCTGGAGGGGAGAACCTCCTGGATTTTCTCGAGTTGCGGCAGGTGCTCTCGACTTATGCCGAGGACATCAGGGACCCGCTCTGGTGGCCTCAGGAAAGGCCATGCCCCATGCGAGTTGTTCGGGGTCCTCTCGGGATTCCACTCCCGACGATGCCGGGGCCTAAGATCTTGTGTGGAGTCGGTGCCGGTTCATGAGCATTCCTCTCCAGTGCTGACATGGATCCTGGGCTTCTTCTGGAGTCTCCCCAGGGGAGTCAGTCCTCGTCTCGAGTGGGGGCATGCACGTGCGCTTTCCTCCCGAGCTGTAGCAGCAGTGTCACTCTTCCCTTCGCGAGGATCAAGGGATCAGGGGCTTTCCCTCGAGGCTTTCCCACGAGGCTTTCCCACAAGGCTTTCCCACAGGGCTGTCCCACGTGCCACCGTGTTGTGAGTCGATCCTCGGCTTGGAAAGTCGAGGCAGTGCCGGGAAAACTGGTTTCTCTGGAACGGACTGAGGCATCTGGGGGACTCTGGGAATGGTGGCACGACCCTGGAGTTCCTCTCGCCTTTCCTGTGGAGAGCGCCTCCTCTTGAGATGCGACGGGAACGCCGGGAATTCTTTCCCGACCACGCAGGTAAAGGATCCCTCCTCTCGAGCTAGGAGGCCGAAACGGGGCTCCTCTGGATGTGGGCGGGACTCTTGTGCTTCCTCTTGAGTGGAGACGGGTATGTCGCGGAACTTCTTGAGTTGCAGCAAGGGTGTGAAGGACCCTTTGGAAGTTCCAGAGGTTAGGTGTGATTAGCCTCGAGACACCTCAGCAGAAATGAGCCTCATCTCGCCTGGAGGGGAGAACCTCCTGGATTTTCTCGAGTTGCAGCAGGTGCTCTCAACTTACGACGGGGACCTCAGGGACCCGCTCTGGTGGCCACAGGAAAGGCCAGTCCCCATGCGAGTTGCTCGGGGGCCTCACGGGATTCCTCTCCCGTCTATGCCGGGGCCTAAGACCTTGTGTGGAGTCGGTGCCGGAACCTGAGCATTCCTCTCCAGTGCTGACATGGATCTTGGGGTACTTCTGTAGTCTCCCCAGTGAAGTCAGTCCTCGTCTCGAGTGGGGGCATGCACATGTGGTTTCCTCCCGATCTGTAGCAGCAGTGTCACGCTTCCCTACCCGTGGATCAAGGGATGAGGGGCTTTCCCTCGAGGCTTTCCCACGAGGCTTTCCCACAGAGCTGTCCCATGTGCCACCGTGGTGTGAGTCGATCCTCGGCTTGAAAGTCGAGGCAGTGCAGGGAAAACAGGTTTCCCTGAATGGACGGAGACATCTGGTTGACTCTGGGAATGGTGGCACGACCCTGGAGTTCCTCTCGACTTTCCTGTGGAGATCGCCTCCTCTTGAGATGCGACGGGAACGCCAGGAATTCTTTCCCGACCACGCAGGGAAAGGATCCCACCTCTCGAGTTAGGAGACGGAATCGGGGCTCCTCTGGATGTGGCCGGGACTCTCGTGCTTCCTCTCAAGTGGAGACGGGTATGTCGGGGAACTTCTTGAGTTGCAGCAATGGTGTGAAAGACCATTTGGAAGTTCCAGTTATTAGAAGTGATTAGCCTGGAGACGCCTCAGCGGAAATGGGCCTCATGTCGCCTGGAGGGGAGGACCTAATGTATTTTCTCAAGTTGCGGCAGGTGCTCTCGACTTACGACGGGGACCTCAGGGACCCGCTCTGGTGGCCTCAGGAAAGGCCAGTCCCCATGCGAGTTGCTCGGGGACTCTCGGGGCCTCTAAGGTTTCCTCTCCCGTCGATGCTGGGGCCTAAAACCTTGTGTGGAGTCAGTGCCGGAACCTGAGGATTCCTCTCCAGTGCTGACATGGATCTTGGGGTACTTCTGGAGTCTCCCCAGGGTAGTCAGTCCTCGTCTCGAGTGGGGGCATGCACGTGCGATTTCCTCCTGAGCTGTAGCTGCAGTGTCACCCTTTCCTTCACGTGGAACAAGGGATCTGTGGCATTCCCTCGAGGCTTTCCCACGAGGCTTTCCCACGAGGCTTTCCCACAGGGCTGTCCCACGTGCCACCGTGGTGTGAGTCTATCCTCGGCTTGAAAGTCAAAACAGTGCAGAGAAAACAGGTTTCCCTGGAATGGACTGAGACATCTGGGGAACTCTGGGAATGGCTGGCATGACCCTGGAGTTCCTCTCGCCTTTCCTGTGGAGAGCGCCTCCTCTTGAGATGCGACGGGAACGCCGGGAATTCTTTCTCCGAGCACGCAGGGAAAGGATCCCTCCTCTCGAGCTAGGAGGTGGAAACGGGGCTCCTCTGGATGTGGTCGGGACTCTCGTGCTTCCTCTCGAGTGGAGACGGGTATGTCAGGGAACTTCTTGAGTTGCAGCAAAGGTGTGAAGGATCCTTTGGAAGTTTCAGAGGTCAGGTGTGATTAGCCTCAGGACGCCTCAGCAGAAATGGGCCTCATCTCGCCTGGAGGGGAGAACCTCCTGTATTTTCTCGAGTTGCGGCAGGTGCTCTCGACTTACGACGGGGACCTCAGGGACCCGCTCTGGTGGCCTCAGGTAAGGCCAGTCCCCATGCGAGTTGCTCGGGGGCCTCTCGGGATTTCTCTCCCGTCGATGCCGGGGTCTAAGACCTTGTGTGGAGTCGGTGCCGGAACCTGAGGATTCCTCTCCAGTGCTGACATAGATCTTGGGGTACTTCTGGAGTCTCCCCAGGGGAGTCAGTCCTCATCTCGAGTGGAGGCATGCACGTGCGCTTTCCTCCCAAGCTGTAGCAGCAGTGTCACGCTTCTCTTTGCATGGATCAAGGGATCTGTGGCTTTCCCTCGAGGATTTCCCTAAGGGCTGTGCCAAGTGCCACCGTGGTGTGAGTGGATCCTCGTCCTGAAAGTCGAGGCAGTGTAGGGAAACAGGTTTCCCTGGAATGGACTGAGACATCTGGGGGACTCTGGGAATGGGTGCACGAATCTGGAGTTCCTCTCGCCTTTCCTGTGGATAGCGCCTCCTCTTGAGATGAGTCGGGAACTCCGGGAATACTTGACCGTCCACTCAGTGAAAGGATCCCTCCTCTCGAGCTAGGAGGCAGTAACGGGGCTACTCTGGATGTGGGCGGGACTCTCCTGCTTCCTCTCGAGTGGAGAGGTGTATTTCGGGGAACTTCTTGAGTTGCAGCTAGGGTTTGAAGGCCCGTTTGTTAGTTCCAGACGCTTGTTGAATAGCCTCGAGACGCGTCATCGGATATGGGCCACATCTCGCCTGGAGGGGAGAACCTCCTGGATTTTCTCGAGTTGCAGCAGGAGCTCTCGACTTACGACTTGGACCTCAGAGACCCGCTCTGTTGCCTCATGAAAGGCCAGTCCCCATGCAAGTTGCTCGGGGCACTCTCCACAGGAAACGAGAGAGGAACTCCAGTGTCGTGCCACCATTCCCAGAGTCCCACAGATGTCTCAGTCCATTCAAGGGAAACCTGTTTTCCTTGCACTGCCTTGACTTTCAAGCCTAGGATCGACTCACACCACGGTGGCACGTGGGACAGCCCACTGGGAAAGCCTCGTGGGAAAGCGTCGTGGGAAAGCCTCGAGGGAAAGCCACAGATCCCTTGATCCACGCGAAGGGAAGCATGACACTGCTAGGGACCCACTCCCCTGGGGAGTCACTCTGGTGGCCTCAGGAAAGGCCAGTCCCCATGCGAGTTCCTCGGGGGCCTCTCGGGATTCCTCTCTCGTCAATGCCGGGGCCTAAGATCTTGTGTGGAGTCGGTGCCGGAACCTGAGGATTTCTGTCCAGTGCTGACATGGATCCTGGGGTACTTCTGGAGTCTTCCCAGGGGAGTCAGTCCTCGTCCCGAGTGGGGGCATGCACGTGCGCTTTCCTCCAGAGCTGTAGCAGCAGAGTCTCGCTTCCCTTCGTGTGGATCAAGGGATCTGTGGCTTTCCCTCGAGACTTTACCACCAGGCTTTCCCACGGGGCTTTCCCATAGGGCTGTCCCACGTGCCACCGTGGTGTGAGTCGATGCTCGGCTTGAAAGTCGAGGCAGTGCAGGGAAAACACATTTCCCTGGAATGGACTGAGACATCTGTGGGACTCAGGTAATGGTGTCACGACCCTGGAGTTCCCCTCGTCTTTCCTGTCGAAAGCGCCTCCTCTTGAGATGCGACAGGAACGCCGGGAATTCTTTCCCGAACACGCAGGGAAAGGATCCCTCCTCTCGAGCTAGGAGGCGGACACGGGGCTCCTCTGGATGTGGGCGGGACTCTCGAGCTTCCTCTCGAGTGGAGACGGGTATGTCGGGGAACTTTTTTAGTTGCAGTAAGGGTGTGAAGGACCCTTTGTAAGTTCCAGAGGTTAGGTGTGAATGGCCTCGAAACGCCTCAGTGGAAATGGGCCTCATCTCGCCTGGAAAGGAGAACCTCTAGGATTTTCTCGAGTTGCGATAGGTGCTCTCGACTTACGACGGGGACCTCAGGTACCTGCTCTGGTGGCCTTTGGAAAGTCCAATCCCTATGCGAGTTGCTCGGCGCCTCTCGGGATTCCTCTCCCGTCTGATGCCGGGGCCTACGATCTCGTGTGGAGTGGGTGCCGGAACCTGAGGATTCTTCTCCAGTGCTGACATGGATCTTGGGGTACTTCTGGACTCTCCCCAGTGGAGTCAGTCCTCGTCTCGAGTGGGTCGATGCACGTGCGCTTTCCTCCCGAGCTGTAGTAGCAGTGTCAAGCTTCCCTTCGCGTGGATCAAGGGATCTGTTGCTTTCCCTCGAGGCTTTCCCACAAGGCTTTCCCACGAGGCTTCCCCATAGGGCTGTCCCACGCGCCACCGTGGTGTGAGTTGATCCTTGGCTTGAAAGTCGAAGCAGTGTAGGGAAAACAGGTTTCCCTGGAATAAACTGAGAAATCTGGGGGACTCTGGGAATGGGGCCTGATCCTGGAGTTCCTCTCGCCTTCCTGTGGAGAGCGCCTCCTCTTGAGATGCGACGGGAACGCTAGGAATTCTATCCGAACACGGAGGGAAAGGATCCCTCCTCTCGAGCTAGGAGGCGGAAACGGGGCTCCTCTGGATGTGGGCGGGATTCTCGTGCTTCCTGTCGAGTGGAGACGGGTATGTCCGGGAACTTCTTGAGTTGCAGCAAGGGCGTGAAGGACCCTTTGGAAGTTCCAGAGGTAAGGTGTGATTAGCCTCGAGATACCTCAGCGGAAATGGGACTCAGCTCGACTGGAGGGGAGAACCTCCTGGATTTTCTCGAGTTGCGGCAGGTGCTCTCGACTTACGACGGGGACCTCAGGGACCCGCTCTTTTGGCCTCAGGAAAGGCCAGGCCCCATGCGAGTTGCTCTGCGGCCTCCTGGGATTCCTCTCCCGTCGATACCGGGGCCTAAGACCTTGTGTGGAGTTGGTGCCGGAACCTGAGGATTTCTCTCCAGGGCTGACATGGATCTTGGGGTACTTCTCGAGTCTCCCCAGGGGTGTCAGTCCTCGTCTCGAGTGGGGCCATGCACGTGCGCTTTCCTCCCGAGCTGTAGTAGCAGTGTCACGCTTACCTTCGCGTGGATCAAGGGATCTGTGGCTTTCCCTCGAGGCTTTCCCACGAGGCTTTCCCACGAGGCTTTCCCACAGGGCTGTCCCACGTGCCACCGTGTTGTGAGTCGATCCTCGGCTTGAAAGTCGAGGCAGTGCCGGGAAAACTGGTTTCCCTGGAACGGTACTGAGGCATCTGGGGGACTCTGGGAATGGTGGCACGACCCTGGAGTTCCTCTCGCCTTTCCTGTGGAGAGCGCCTCCTCTTGAGATGCGACGGGAACGCCGGGAATTCTTTCCCGACCACGCAGGTAAAGGATCCCTCCTCTCGAGCTAGGAGGCCGAAACGGGGCTCCTCTGGATGTGGGCGGGACTCTTGTGCTTCCTCTTGAGTGGAGACGGGTATGTCGCGGAACTTCTTGAGTTGCAGCAAGGGTGTGAAGGACCCTTTGGAAGTTCCAGAGGTTAGGTGTGATTAGCCTCGAGACGCCTCAGCGGAAATGAGCCTCATCTCGCCTGGAGGGGAGAACCTCCTGGATTTTCTCGAGTTGCAGCAGGTGCTCTCGACTTACGACGGGGACCTCAGGGACCCGCTCTGGTGGCCTCAGGAAAGGCCAGTCCCCATGCGAGTTGCTCGGGGGCCTCACGGGATTCCTCTCCCGTCTATGCCGGGGCCTAAGTCCTTGTGTGGAGTCGGTGCCGGAACCTGAGGCATTCCTCTCCAGTGCTGACATGGATCTTGGGGTACTTCTGTAGTCTCCCCAGTGAAGTCAGTCCTCGTCTCGAGTGGGGGCATGCACATGTGGTTTCCTCCCGATCTGTAGCAGCAGTGTCACGCTTCCCTTACCCGTGGATCAAGGGATGAGGGGCTTTCCCTCGAGGCTTTCCCACGAGGCTTTCCCACAGAGCTGTCCCATGTGCCACCGTGGTGTGAGTCGATCCTCGGCTTGAAAGTCGAGGCAGTGCAGGGAAAACAGGTTTCCCTGAATGGACGGAGACATCTGGTTGACTCTGGGAATGGTGGCACGACCCTGGAGTTCCTCTCGACTTTCCTGTGGAGATCGCCTCCTCTTGAGATGCGACGGGAACGCCAGGAATTCTTTCCCGACCACGCAGGGAAAGGATCCCACCTCTCGAGTTAGGAGACGGAATTGGGGCTCCTCTGGATGTGGCCGGGACTCTCGTGCTTCCTCTCAAGTGGAGACGGGTATGTCGGGGAACTTCTTGAGTTGCAGCAATGGTGTGAAAGACCATTTGGAAGTTCCAGTTATTAGAAGTGATTAGCCTGGAGACGCCTCAGCGGAAATGGGCCTCATGTCGCCTGGAGGGGAGGACCTAATGTATTTTCTCAAGTTGCGGCAGGTGCTCTCGACTTACGACGGGGACCTCAGGGACCCGCTCTGGTGGCCTCAGGAAAGGCCAGTCCCCATGCGAGTTGCGTAGGGGCCTCTCGGGATTCCTCTCCCGTCGATGCCGGGGTCTAAGACATTGCGTGGAATCGGTGCCAGAACCTGAGGATTCCTCTCCAGTGCTGACATGAATCCTGGGCTTCTTCTGGAGTCTCTCCAGGGGAGTCAGTCCTCGTCTCGAGTGGGGGCATGCACGTGCGCTTTCCTTCCGAGCTGTAGCAGCAGTGTCACGCTTCCCTTCGCGAGGATCAAGGGATCAGGGGCTTTCCCTCGAGGCTTTCCCACGAGGCTTTCCCACAGGGCTGTCCCAAGTGCCACCGTGGTGTGAGTCGATCCTCGGCTTGAAAGTCGAGGCAGTGCAGGGAAAACAGGTTTCCCTTGAATGGACTGACACATCTGGGGGACTCTGGGAATGGTGGCACGTCCCTGGAGTTCCTCTCGCCTTTCCTGTGAAGAGCGCCTCCTCTTGAGATGCGACGGGAACGCCGGGATTTCTTTCCCGACCACGCAGGGAAAGGATCCCTCCTCTCGAGCTAGGAGGCGGAAACCGGGCTCCTCTGGATGTGGGCAGGACTCTCGTGCTTCCTCTCGAGTGGAAACGGGTATGTCGGGGTACTTGTTGAGTTGCAACAATGGTGTGAAGGACCCTTTGTAGGTTCCAGAGTTTAGGTGTTATAAGCCTGGAGACGCCTCAGCGGAATTGGATCTCATCTCGCCCGGATGGGAGAACCTCCTGGATTTTCTCGTGTTGGGGCAGCTGTTCTCGACTTACGACGGGGACCTCAGGGACCCGCTCTGGTGGCCTCAGGAAAGGCCAGTCCCCATGCGAGTTGCTCGGGGACTCTCGGGGCCTCTAAGGTTTCCTCTCCCGTCGATGCTGGGGCCTAAAACCTTGTGTGGAGTCAGTGCCGGAACCTGAGGATTCCTCTCCAGTGCTGACATGGATCTTGGGGTACTTCTGGAGTCTCCCCAGGGTAGTCAGTCCTCGTCTCGAGTGGGGGCATGCACGTGCGATTTCCTCCTGAGCTGTAGCTGCAGTGTCACCCTTTCCTTCACGTGGAACAAGGGATCTGTGGCATTCCCTCGAGGCTTTCCCACGAGGCTTTCCCACGAGGCTTTCCCACAGGGCTGTCCCACGTGCCACCGTGGTGTGAGTCTATCCTCGGCTTGAAAGTCAAAACAGTGCAGAGAAAACAGGTTTCCCTGGAATGGACTGAGACATCTGGGGAACTCTGGGAATGCTGGCATGACCCCGGAGTTCCTCTCGCCTTTCCTGTGGAGAGCGCCTCCTCTTGAGATGCGACGGGAACGCCGGGAATTCTTTCTCGAGCACGCAGGGAAAGGATCCCTCCTCTCGAGCTAGGAGGTGGAAACGGGGCTCCTCTGGATGTGGTCGGGACTCTCGTGCTTCCTCTCGAGTGGAGACGGGTATGTCAGGGAACTTCTTGAGTTGCAGCAAAGGTGTGAAGGATCCTTTGGAAGTTTCAGAGGTCAGGTGTGATTAGCCTCAGGACGCCTCAGCAGAAATGGGCCTCATCTCGCCTGGAGGGGAGAACCTCCTGTATTTTCTCGAGTTGCGGCAGGTGCTCTCGACTTACGACGGGGACCTCAGGGACCCGCTCTAGTGGCCTCAGGAAAGGCCAGTCCCCATGCGAGTTGCTCGGGGGCCTCTCAGGATTCCTCTCCCGTCGATGCCGGGGCCTAAGATCTTGTGTGGAGTCGGTGCCGGAACCTGAGGATTCCTCTCCAGGGCTGACATGCATCTTGGGGTATTTCTGGAGTCTCCCCAGGGGAGTCAGTCCTCGTCTCGAGTGGGGGCATGCACGTGCGCTTTCCTCCCGAGCTGCAGCAGCAGTGTCACGCTTCCCTTCGCGTGGATCAAGGGATCTGTGGCTTTCCCTCGAAGCTTTCCCACGAGGCTTTCCATGAGGCTTTCCCACGAGACTTTCCCACGAGGCTTTCCCACCAGGCTTTCCCACAGGGCTGTCCCACGTGCCACCGAGGTGTGAGTCGATCCTTGGCTTGAAAGTCGAGGCAGTGCAGGGAAAACAGGATTCCCAGGAATGGACTGAGACGTCTGGGAAGACTCTGGGAATGGTGGCACGACCCTGGAGTTCCTCTCTCCTTTCCTGTGGAGAGCGCCTCCAATTGAGATGCGACGGGAACGCCGGGAATTCTTTCCCGACCACGCAGGGAAAGATCCCTCCTCTCGAGCTATGAGGCGGAAACGGGGCTCCTCTGGATGTGGGCGGGACTCTCGTGCTTCCTCTCGAGTGGAGACGGGTACGTCGGGGAACTTCTTGAGTTGCAGCAATGATGTGAAGGACCCTTTGGAAGTTCCAGAGGTTAGGTGTAATTAGCCTGGGGACGCCTCAGAGGAAATGGGCCTCATCTCCCCTGGAGGGGAGAACCTCCTGCATTTTCTCGAGTTGGTGCAGGTGCTCTCGACTTAAGACGGGGACCTCAGGGACCCGCTCTGGTGGCCTCAGGTAAGGCCAGTCCCCATGCGAGTTGCTCGGGGGCCTCTCGGGATTTCTCTCCCGTCGATGCCGGGGGTCTAAGACCTTGTGTGGAGTCGGTGCCGGAACCTGAAGGATTCCTCTCCAGTGCTGACATAGATCTTGGGGTACTTCTGGAGTCTCCCCAGGGGAGTCAGTCCTCATCTCGAGTGGAGGCATGCACGTGCGCTTTCCTCCCAAGCTGTAGGCAGCAGTGTCACGCTTCCTCTTTGCATGGATCAAGGGATCTGTGGCTTTTCCCTCGAGGATTTCCCTAAGGGCTGTGCCAAGTGCCACCGTGGTGTGAGTGGATCCTCGTCCTGAAAGTCGAGGCAGTGTAGGGAAGCAGGTTTCCCTGGAATGGACTGAGACATCTGGGGGACTCTGGGAATGGGTGGCACGAATCTGGAGTTCCTCTCGCCTTTCCTGTGGATAGCGCCTCCTCTTGAGATGAGTCGGGAACTCCGGGAATACTTGACCGTCCACTCAGTGAAAGGATCCCTCCTCTCGAGCTAGGAGGCAGTAACGGGGCTACTCTGGATGTGGGCGGGACTCTCCTGCTTCCTCTCGAGTGGGAGAGGTGTATTTCGGGGAACTTCTTGAGTTGCAGCTAGGGTTTGAAGGCCCGTTTGTTAGTTCCAGACGCTTGTTGAATAGCCTCGAGACGCGTCATCGGATATGGCCACATCTCGCCTGGAGGGGAGAACCTCCTGGATTTTCTCGAGTTGCAGCAGGAGCTCTCGACTTACGACTTGGACCTCAGAGACCGCTCTGTTTGCCCCATGAAAGCCAGTCCCCATGCAAGTTGCTCGGGGCACTCTCCACAGGAAACGAGAGAGGAACTCCCAGTGTCGTGCCACCATTCCCAGAGTTCCACAGATGTCTCAGTCCATTCCAGGGAACCTGGTTTTCCTTGCACTGCCTTGACTTTCAAGCCTAGGATCGACTCACACCACGGTGGCACGTGGACAGGCCCACTGGGAAAGCCTCGTGGAAGCCTCGAGGGAAAGCCCAGATTCCTTGATCCACGCGAAGGGAAGCATGACACTGCTAGGGATCCACTCCCCTGGGGAGTCACTCTGGTGGCCTCAGGAAAGGCCAGTCCCCATGCGAGTTGCTCGGGGCCTCTCGGATTCCTTCTCTCGTCGATGCCGGGGCTAAGATCTTGTTTGGAGTCGGTGCCGGAACCTGAGGATTTCTGTCCCGTGCTGACATGGATCTTGGGGTACTTCTGGAGTCTCCCCAGGGAGTCAGTCCTCGTCCGAGTGGGGCATGCACGTCGCTTTCCTCCAGAGCTGTAGCAGCAGAGTCTCGCTTCCTTCGCGTGGATCAAGGATCTGTGGCTTTCCCTCGAGACTTTACCACGAGGCTTTCCACGGGGCTTTCCCATAGGCTGTCCACGTGCCACCGTGGTGTGAGTCGATGCTCGGCTTGAAAGTCGAGGCAGTGCAGGGAAAACACATTCCCTGGAATGGACTGAGACATCTGTGGGACTCAGGTAATGGTGTCACGACCCTGGAGTTCCCCTCGTCTTTCCTGTCGAAAGAGCCTCCTCTTGAGATGCGACGGACCGCCGGGAATTCTTTCCCGAACACGCAGGGAAAGGATCCCTCCTCTCAGCTAGGAGGCGGACACGGGCTCTCTGGATGTGGGCGGACTCTCGAGCTTCCTCTCGATGGAGACGGGTATGTCGGTGAACTTTTTTAGTTGCAGTAAGGATGTGAAGACCCTTTGTAAGTTCCAGAGGTTAGGTGTGATTGGCCTCAAAACGCCTCAGTGGAAATGGGCCTCATCTCGCCTGGAAGGAGAACTCTCAGAATTTTCTCGAGTTGCGATAGGTGCTCTCGACTTACGACGGGGACCTCAGGTACCTGCTCTGTGTGGCCTTTGGAAAGTCCAATCCCTATGCGAGTTGCTCGGGCCTCTCGGGATTCCTCTCCCGTCGATGCCGGGCCTACGATCTCGTGTGGAGTGGGTGCCGGAACCTGAGGATTCCTCTCCAGTGCTGACATGGATCTTGGGTACTTCTGGAGTCTCCCCAGGGGAGTCAGTCCTCGTCTCGAGTGGGGGCATGCACGTGCGATTTCCTCCGAGCTGTAGCAGCATTGTCGCGCTTCCCTTCGGGTGGATCAAGGATTATGTGGCTTTCCCTTGAGGCTTTCACACGAGGCTTTCCCACGAGGCTTTCCCACAGGGCTGTCCCACGTCCACCGTGGTGGTGAGTCAATCCTCGGCTTGAAAGTCGAGGCAGTGAAGGGAAACAGGTTTCCCTGGAATGGCCTGAGACATCTGGGGACTCTGGGAATGGTGGCAAGACCCTGGAGTTCCTATCGCCATTCCTGTGGTTGCGCCTCCTCTTGAGATGCGAGGGGAACGCCGGGAATTCTTTCGGATAACGCAGGGAAAGGATCCTTCCTCTCGAGCTATGAGGCTGAAACGGGCTCCTCTGGATGTGGGAAAGAATCTCGTGCTTCCTCTCGAGTGGGAGAGGGGTATTTCGGGGAACTTCTTTGAGTTGCAGCTAGGGTTTGAAGGCCGTTTGTTAGTTCCAGACGCTTGTTGATTAGCATCAAGATGCCTCATCGGATATGGGCCACATCTCGCCTGGAGGGGAGAACCTCCTGGATTTTCTCGAGTTGCAGCAGGAGCTCTCGACTTACGACTTGGACCTCAGAGACCCGCTCTGGTGGCCTCATGAAAGGCCAGTCCCAAGTAAGTTGCTCGGGGGATTCTCGGAACCTCTCCCGTCGATGCCGGGCCTAAGACTTTGTGTGGAATCGGTGCCGGAACCTGAGGATTCCTCTCCAGTGCTGCAATGGATCTTGGGTATTTCTGCAGTCTCCCCAGGGGAGTCAGTCCTCGTCTCGAGCTGTAGCAGCACTGTCATGCTCCCTTCGCGTGGATCAAGGGATCTGTGGCTTTCCACGAGGCTTTCCCACGAGGCTTTCCCACGAGGCTTTCCCAGTGGGCTGTCCCACGTGCCACCGTGGTGTGAGTCGATCTTCGGCTTGAAAGTCGAGGCAGTGCAAGGAAAACAGGTTTCCCTGGAATGGACTGAGACATCTGGGGGACTCTGGGACTGGTGTCACGACACTGGAGTTCCTCTCGCGTTTCCTGTGGAGAGTGCCTCCTCTTGAGACGCGACGGAACGCCGGGAATTCTTTCCCGACCACGCAGGGAAAGGATCCCTCCGCTTGACCAAGGAGGCAGAAACGGGCCTCCTCTGGATGTGGGCAGAACTCTCGTGCTTCCTCTCGAGTGGAGACGGGTATATCGGGAACTTCTTGAGTTGCAGCAAGGGTGTGAAGGACCCTTTGGAAGCTCCAGAGGTTAGGTGTGATTAGCCTCGAGACGCCTCAGCAGAAATGGGCCTCATCTCGCCGGGGAGGAACCTCCTGAATTTCTCGAGTTGCGGCAGGTGCTCTCGACTTAGGAGGGACCTCAGGGACCAACACTGTGGCCTCAGGAAAGGCCAGTCCCCATGCGAGTTGCTCGGGGGCCTCTCGGATTCCTCTCTCGTCGATGCCGGGGCCTAAGATCTTGTGTGGAGTCGGTGCCGGAACCTGAGATTCCTCTCCAGTGCTGACATGATCTTGGGGTACTTCTGGAGTCTCGCCAGTGGGAGTCAGTCCTCGTCTCGAGTGGGGCATGCACGTGCGCTTTCCTCCCGAGCTGTAGCAGCAGTGTCGCGCTTCCATTCGCCTGGATCAAGGGATCTGTGGCTTTTCAAGGAGGCTTTCCACGAGCTTTCCCACGAGGCTTTCCCACGAGCTATCCCACAGGGCTGTCCACGTGCCACCGTGGTGTGAGTCAGTCCTCTGCTTGAAAGTCGACGCAGTGCAGGGAAAACAGGTTTCCCTGGAATGGACTGAGACATCTGGGGGATTCTGGGATGTGGCTCGACCAGGAGTTCTCTCGCATTTCCTGTGGAGAGCGCCTCCTTTTGAGATTGCCACGGGAACTCCGGGAATTCTTTCCAGACCACGCAGGGAAAGGATCCCTCCTCTCAGGCTAGGAGGGGGAAACGGGGCTCCTCTGGATGAATGTGGGACTCTCCTGATTCCTCTCGAGGTGAGAACGGGTATGTGGGAACTTTCTT
>NW_017214326.1:0-14808 GCF_001704415.2 Capra hircus
TTCTTGTGTTGCAGCAAGGGTGTGAAGGACCCTTTGAAAGTTCCAAGTTTAGGTGTGACTAGCCTCGAGCCGCCTCAGCGGAAATGGCCTCATCTCGCCTGGAGGGGGAACCTCCTGGATTTTCTCGTGTTGCGGCAGGTGCTCTCGACTTACGACGGGGACCTCAGGGACGCGCTCTGGTGGCCTCAGGAAAGGCCAGTCCCCATGCGAGTTGCTCTCGGATTCCTCTCCCGTCGATGCCGGGGCCTAAGATCTTTGTGGATCGGTGCCGGAACCTGAGGATTCCTCTCCAGTGCTGACATGGATCTTGGGGTACTTCTGTAGTCTCCCCAGTGGAGTCAGTCCTCGTCTCGAGTGGGGGCATGCACTGCGCTTTCCTCTCGAGCTGTAGCAGCAGTGTCACGCTTCCCTTCGCGTGGATCAAGGGATCTGTGGCTTTCCCTCGAGGCTTTCCAAAGAGGCTTTCCCACAGGGCTGTCCCACGTGCCACCGTTGTGTGAGTCGATCTTCGCTTGAAAGTCGAGGCAGTGCAGGGAATGCAGGTTTCCCTGGAATGGACTGAGACATCCTGGGGACTCTGGGAATGTGGCACGACCCTGGATTTTCTCTCGCCTTTCTGTGGAGAGCGCCTCCTCTGAGATGCGACGGGAACGCCGGGGAATTCTTTCCCAACACGCAGCGGAAAGGATCCTCCTCTCGAGCTCGGAGGCGGAAACGGGGCTCCTCTGAATGAGGGCGGACTCTCGTCTTCCTCTCGAGTGGAGACGGAATGTCGGGGAACTTCTTGAGTTTGCAGCAAGGGTGTGAAGGACCCTTTGGAAGTTCCAAAGTTTAGGTGTGACTAGCCTCGAGCCGCCTCAGCGAAATGGGCCTCATCTCGCCTGGAGGGGGAAACCTCCTGGATTTTCTCGTGTTGCGGGCAAGGGTGCTCTCGACTTAAGACGGGGACTCAGGGACGCGCTCTGTGGCCTCAGGAAAGGCCAGTCCCCATGCGAGTTGCTCGGGGGCCTCTCGGGATTCCTCTCCCGTCGATGCCGGGGCCTAAGATTTTGTGTGGAGAGGGTGCCGGAACTTGATTACTCTCCAGTGCTGACATGGATCTTGGGGTACTTCTGGAGTCTCCCCAGTGGAGTCAGTCCTCGTCTCGAGTGGGGGCATGAACGTGCGCTTTCCTCCCGAGCTGTAGCAGCAGGGTGGCGCTTCCATTCGCGTGGATCAAGGGATCTGTGGCTTTCCCTAGAGGCTTTCCCACGAGGCTTTCCAGGAGGCTTTCCCACGAGGCTTTCCCACAGGGCTGTCCCACGGGCCACCGTGGTGTGAGTCGATCCTCGACTTGAAACTCGAGGCAGTGCAGGGAAAAACAGGTTTCCCTGGAATGGACTGAGATTTCTGGGGGACTCTGGGAATGGTGACACGACCCTGGAGTTCCTCTCGCCTATCCTGTGGAGAGCGCCTCCTCTTGAGATGGGACGGAAACGCTGTGAATTCTTGACCGAACACGCAGGGAAAGGATCCCTCCTCTCCAGCTAGGAGGCGGAAATGGGGCTACTGTGGATGTGGGTGGGACTCTCGTGCTTCTTCTCGAGTGGAGACGCGTAGTCGGGTAACTTCTTGAGTTGCAGCAAGGGTGTGAAGGACCCTTTGGAAGTTCCAGAGGTTAGGTGTGATTAGCCTCGAGATGCCTCAGCGGAAATGGGCCTCATCTCGCCTGGAGGGGAGAACCTCCTGGATATTCTCGAGTTGCGGCAGGTGCTCTCGACTTACGACGGGGACCTCAGGGACCCGCTCTGGTGGCCTCAGGAAAGGCCAGTCCCCACGGGATTAGCTCGCGGGCCTCTCGGGATTCCTCTCCCGTCGATGCCGGGGCCTAAGATCTTGTGTGGAGTGGGTGCCGGAACCTGAGGATTCCTCTCCAGTGCTGACATGGATCTTGGGGTACTTCTGGAGTCTCCCCAGTGGAGTCAGTCCTCGTCTCGAGTGGGGTCATGCACTTGCGCTTTCCTCCGAGCTGTAGCAGCAGTGTCGCGCTTCCATTCGCGTGGATGAACGGATCTGTGGCTTTCCCTCGAGGCTTTCCCACGAGGCTTTCCCACGAGGGTTTCCCACAGGGCTGTCCCACGTGCCACCGTGGTGTGTGTAGATCCTCGGCTTGAAAGTCGAGGCAGTGCAGGGAAAACAGGTTTGCCTGGAATGGACTGAGACATCTGGGGGACTCTGGGAATGGTGGCACGACCCTGGAGTTCCTCTGGCCTTTCCTGTGGAGACCGCCTCCTCTTGAGATGCGACGGGAACGCCGGGAATTCTTTCCCGACCACGCAGGGAAAGGAACCCTCCTCTCGAGCTAGGAGGCGGAAACGGGGCTCCTCTGGATGTGGGCGGGACCATCGTGCTTCCTCTCGACTGGAGACGGGTATGTCGGGGAACTTCTTGAGTTGCAGCAAGGTTTAGAAGGACCCTTTGGCAGTTCCAGATGTTAGGTGTGATTTGCCTGGAGACGCCTCAGCGGAAATGGGCCTCATCTCGCCTGGACGGGAGAACCTCCTGGATTTTCTCGAGTTGCGACAGGTGCTCTCGACTTACGACGGGGACCTCAGGGACCCGCTCTGGTGGCCTCAGAAAAGGCCAGTCCCCATGCGAGTTCCTCGGGGGCCTCTCGGGATTCCTCTCCCGTCGATGCCGGGGCCTAAGATCTTGTGTGGAGTCGGTGCCGGAATCTGAGGATTCCTCATCAGTGCTGACATGCTTCTTGGGGTACTTCTGGAGTCTCCCCAGGGGAGTCAGTCCTCGTCTCGAGTGGGGGCATGCACATGCGCTTTCCTCCCGATCTGTAGCAGCAGTGTCATGCTTCCCTTCGCCTGGATCAAGGGATCTGTGGCTTTCCCTCGAGGCATTCCCACGAGGCTTTCCCACGAGGCTTTCCCACAGGGATGTCCCACGTGCCACCGTGGTGTGAGTCGATTTCGGCTTCAACGTCGAGGCAGTGCAGGGAAAACAGGTTTCCCTGAAATGGACTGAGACATCTGGGGGACTCTGGGAATAGTGGCCCTGACCCAGGAGTTCCTCTCGCCTTTCCTGTGGAGAGCGCCTCCTCTTGAGATGCGACGGGAAAGCCGGGTATTCTTCCCCGACCACACAGGGAAAGGATCCCTCCTCTTCAGTTAGGAGGCGGAAACGGGGCTCCTCTGGATGTGGGCGGGACTCTCGTGCTTCCTCTCGAGTGGAGACGGGTATGTCGGGGAACCTCTTAAGTTGCAGCAAGGGTGTGAGGGACCCTTTGGAAGTTCCAGAGGTTTGGTGTGATTAGCCTCGAGACGCCTCAGCGGAAATGGGCCACATCTCGCCTGGTGGGGACAGCCTCTTGGATTTTCTCGAGTTGCGGCAGGTGCTCTCGACTTATGATGGGGACCTCAGGGACCCGCTCTGGTGGCCTCAGGAAAGGCCAGTCCCCATGCGAGTTGCTCGGGGGCCTCTCGGGATTCCTCTCCCGTCGATACCGGGGCCTAAGACCTTGTGTGGAGTCTGTGCCGGAACCTGAGGATTCCTCTCCAGTGCTGACATGCATCTTGGGTACTTCTGGAGTCTCCCCAGGGGAGTCAGTCCTCGTCTCGAGTGGGCGCATGCAATGCGCTTTCCTCCCGAGCTGTAACAGCAGTGTCGCGCTTCCCTTCGCGTGGATCAAGGGATCTGGGGCTTTCCCTCGAGGCTTTCCCACGAGGTTTTCCTTCGAGGCTTTCCCACAGGGCTGTCCCACGTGCCACCTTGGTGTGAGTCGATCCTCGACTTGGAACTCGAGGCAGTGCAGGGAAAACAGGTTTCCTGGAATGGACTGAGACTTCTGGGGGACTCTGGGAATGGTGACACGACCCTGGAGTTCCTCTGGCCTTTCCTGTGGAGAGCGCCTCCTCTTGAGATGCGACGGGAACGCCGGGAATTCTTTCCCGACCACGCAGGGAAAGGATCCCTCCTTCGAGCTAGGAGACGGAAACGGGGCTCCTCTGGATGTGGGAGGGACTCTCGTGCTTCCTCTCGAGTGGAGACCGGTTTGTCGGGGAACTTCTTGAGTTGCAGTAAGGGTGTGAAGGACCCTTTGGAAGTTACAGATGTTAGATGAGATTAGCCTCCAGACGCCTCAGTGGAAATGGGCCTCATCTCGCCTGGAGGGGAGAACTTCCTGGATTTTCTCGAGTTGCGACAGGTGCTCTCGACTTACGACGGGGACCTCAGGGACCCATTCTCCTGACCTCAGGAAAGGCCAGTCCCCATGTGAGTTGCTCGGGGGCCTCTCGGGATTCCTTTCCCGACGATGCCGGGGCTTAAGACCTTGTGTGGAGATGGTGCCGGAACCTGAGGATTCCTCTCCAGTGCTGACATGGATCTTGGGGTAGTTCTGGAGTCTCCCCAGGGGAGTCAGTTCTCGTCTCGAGTGGGGCCATGCACGTGCGCTTTCCTCTCGAGCTGTAGCAGCAGTGTCACGCCTTCCCATCGCGTGGATCAAGGGATCTGTGGCTTTCCCTCGAGGCTTTCCACCGAGGCTTTCCCACGAGGTTTTCCCACAGGGCTGTCCCACGTGCCACCGTGGTGTGTTTCGATCCTCGGCTTGAAAGTCGATGCAGTGCAGGGAAAACAGGTTTGCCTGGAATGGACTGTGACATCTGGGGGACTCTGGGAATGGGGCACGACCCTGGAGTTCCTCTGGCCTTTCCTGTGGACAGCGCCTCCTCTTGAGATGCGACGGGAACGCCGGGAATTCTTTCCCGACCACGCAGAGAAAGGATCCCTCCTCTCGAGCTAGGAGGCGGAAACGGGGCTCCTCTGGATGTGGGCGGGACTCTCGTGCTTCCTCTCGAGTGGAGTCGCGTATGTCGGGGAACTTCTTGAGTTGCAGCAAGGGTGTGAAGGACCCTTTGGAAGTTCCAGAGTTTAGGTGTGATTAGCCTAGAGACGCCTCAGCTGAAATGGGCCTCATCTCGCCAGGAGGGGAGAACCTCCTGGATTTTCTCGAGTTGCGGCAGGTGCTCTCGACTTACGACGGGGACCTCAGGGACCCGCTCTTTTGGCCTCAGGAAAGGCCAGTCCCCTTGCGAGTTGCTCGGGGGCCTCTCGGGGCCTCTCGGGTTTCCTCTCCCGTCAATGCTGTAGCCTAAAACCTTGTGTGGAGTCAGTGCCGGAACCTGAGGATTCCTCTCCAGTGCTGACATGGATCTTGGGGTACTTCTGTAGTCTCCCCAGGGGAGTCAGTCTTCGTCTCGAGTGGGGGCATGCACGTGCGCTTTCCTCCCGAGCTGTAGCAGCAGTGTCACGCTTCCCTTCGCGTGAACCAAGGGATAAGGGGCTTTCCCTCGAGGCTTTCCCACGAGGCTTTCCCACGAGGCTTTCTGCCGGGGTCCAGCCCCGGTGGATCCAGGGAATTCGAAGGGTGAACGGCGTTGGCGTGGAAAGACTTGTTTGTTTAGTAATGTAAGATTAGATTAAGAAACTATAGTGTAATAAGAAGATTAAGTGGAGGAAGAGGGCTGAATAGCTTGGTTTACGCGGAAGGCCAATAAAATTCCAGACAAGGAATTTGCACCATCTACGTTGGGCCACCGGCGCCCGCTTGAATATCTAAGGGTGCCTCGCCTTAAGCTCCCTTTCGTGCGGGTCTTAACAGCCGGGGCAAGTAAGTAGACCTGGCGAGCCTCTGCGCCCCAGATGGAGATTCAGCCTGAAGTTAAAGTAAAGAGCAGAGAGAGGGAAGGGGAGAGAAGAGGAGAGAGAGAGACATGGGGGGAGCCAGAGTCCCAAGAAACCAGGCCGAGAGACTAGTTCGAGAAACTGGTCCGATCCTTTATTGTTCAGAAGGCCTTTTATACTTTTGATAAAACACGGAGATCAATGGGTAACACAGAATTATGTAGCGTTCGCAGCCCAGACTCTTTCTATACATCATTTTGTATACAAAAGGTCTCAGGTGATTTACATTATCTTCTGGCCAAGAAGCTTGTTAACACTTTTTAGCTCTCTTCCTTAATGAATGTTGATTTTGTTTCCCCTGAAGTGTTTTTCTTTAATTTGCATCTCCTTAAAGCATTAAAGTTACATCTCTATAGAACAAAGGTGCAGTGGGATATAACAAAGAAGGTACTTAACTCAAAGATCTAATGTTGCTAATACCAGGTCTACTACTTGTTTTTCTATATGCCAACTATATCTAAAAATAAAGGATATGAAAATTTGGCAGCAAGCATTGACTCAACAAATGAAACTTTTAATCAGTCCTATTCTAAAGATTTTGACTCTTCGGAAGCCCCTACATTCCTAGGATGTTTTAAGCTTCCTGTGCCTCCTGCGGTCAGGAGGCCTCAAACAATCACACTCGCAGAGTCCTGCAGGCAGGCTAGAAAGCCATCGGAGGGGTTTTTAGATTGAAACACTCTTTCAAATGCAGAAGACTGAAACCCTGAATTGACTTTTTCCAGAAAATGTCAGAAGAGTGGAAAAGCAGAGCACAAAAGCCGGCAGATTTTTGTTGGGGTACATGCTTAGGAATTTCCAGAGGGGTCCCTGAAGTCTGAGCATGCCTTGCGTATGTCAGCTTCCTTCCTCATGACCTTGTCACGGGCGGGATTCCTCACACTGGCTCCCGGCATCTCACCCTTTTTAATTTTAAATAATTAATTATTTATGTTTAAAATCAGGTGCAGTTCGGTCTCGAGATTCCGAATGCTCTGCCGAAGAATCTAGACAATATAGGGAAGTATGATTATGAGGAGCAAGATTATAGACAGTAGACAGAACAGTCTTCAGAAATGAAGTTAGAGAAAGTGTGGGAAAAGTCATTGGCTTCTCCTGCGGTGGTAAAATCTAATCGGGAGTGTTCCAAGGTCTGAATCTGATTATGATGTTTCCCTAAGTCTAAACTAATATCTGAGCTGTTCCAAAATACCTAAACCTTGATTTTTTAACATATTGGGCATTTACACTTGTTGAGTCAATGATTGCTGTTGTAGTAACAATAACAATTGTTGTAACACAGCAAGAACATAATTATCATATCAATAAGTTGTTACAGTTATAGGACATCTTTAAAACCACAGAAGAGCAGACATTACTTTGAGGAGTTAAACAAGATGAAAACATCCATGGTTCACAAGTCGCTACATTAGGTACATTAAGTTTTCTGGAATCATTGGTGAAAAGAAGAACATAAGGAGAGGATAAACAAGCCAAAAATAGAGTAAATAGAGTCATTTTCTGGTTGGAGTTTGTGCTGCAGCAGCTGTTAGTCCCGCCGGGATCTTGATGTTTCTTTTGCCTCTTTTGCCGGTGGGAGCAGCGGCCTTCACCCCGCCCTCTGACACTGGCGCTGTTATGGGGCTGCGAGTGCGGTGCACTGGGTTCCGTCAGTCAGGCTGGCCCCACCCGCAGCTTTTGGTGCGCGGCTGTTTCCCGCGGTGGTGGTGGCAGAGAAGTTCCCTTTTTCTTTTGTGGCGAATCAGTCTGTCCGGGATCCAAGTTGACGAATCTGCACCCTGTGGAAAAAAATATAAACACTTCCTCGACCCGCAGTAAATTTTGGGTCGGGATCTTTTTGTTATCTGGAGGAGATCTTTTTGCTTTACTAATGGCTTTTTATTTTACTGTTTCAAACGAATCAGCATTTAACTTATTACAAAGAGAACATGTTGTAAAATCTGACGGGGGAAAACTATACTTAATTTCTCTCTTTTTAATTTTTGAATTAACAAAGCACGTGAGGGTAAATGATGCAAGATCTGATCACAAGAATTTCCTATAGGAATCTGCCAATCATCAAACATTTGAAAAGCATCAAGTTGTTCTCTGTTATATGGAAGTACAATTTTTGATGGTTCTTTATTAAACAATTTAATAAATCAGTATATTTGAATTAATCTTTTTAATTAATATGTCAGTAATTTTTCCTTAGGCAGAGGCCACTGTTCCACCCACACCGGATCTTGAGATTTTCATGTAATGGGGTAGGCAGCAAAAACAATGGCCTTCATTATAAATTTGGATATCCCAATCCAGTATATAGCTTGCGAGGAGTTGGGCAAATTAGCTCAATTATTCTTGTCTGTTGTTTACCCAATCCTTTTGATGGATCATAGCCGATCTGCAGCATCTGAGAGGTCACTTTATCATCAGGGCTAAAAAGTAACACTCCCATTTGAGATAGCATGTCCCTCCCCCACAGGGTAAGGGGGAGTGAAGGGACTACATACGGTTGGAAAGTTCCACGGGTGTCCTCAAATTGCCAATCTAAAATTTTTGCACTTTTGGCTACTGTGGGGGCTCTTCCTATCCCCACCAAGTTATTTTCAGTAGTATGTGTGGGCCAGGAGGTGGGCCAGGAGCTAGGCCAGTCTTTTCCTGAAATGCAAGAAACGTCTGCTCCTGTGTCTAATAACCCCACAATAGACTTGCCATTAATCAGAATAGTTTTCATAGGCCGTTTCTGAGTAATTTTTGTTATCCAAAAAACCATATCACTAGACCCAAATATAAGAAGCAAGAAAAGAGGTGTTACACAATATCTTTATGAGCTTTTCTAATGATCTTTTTATAACCCAAATCTGGTCTATAGCCTTTTAGATGACAAGTAACCATTTAATCTTAGCTTGAATACTTCCAGCAACGGGGAGCTCACTATTCACCAAGGTTTTAAACTCTCTCTCACCTCTTACTCTATAGCATTTTTATCCTGCATACCACTTTTTCTAACTCCTTTTCAGTAGTATATGTTGGCCAGGAGCTGCGCTAGTCTCTCAGCAATGTAAGAAACGTCTTGTCTATTGTCTAACAGCCATGACATTTTATATCTTTGAATTAAAAAATCTTTTAAAGGCCTAGAAGCTGCAATTTTTTGCACCCAAAAAGCTAGATCTAGATCCTCTGGGGCTTTTTTTGTCTGGTTTTTCTGTTTGGTAATAAGGTAAAAGCAAAAGCTGTGCTATTATTTTTTTTTAATTTTTATTAATTGCACAGTTTTAACAGGTGGCGAGATCAAAACTTCAGTTTTTTCAGTATAATCAGAATTTACTACACAAGACACTACCGAAATTTCTTGAAAAGAAAGCAAGCTATGCCCCAGTACAAGTCTTACAATGTCCTCAGGCAGGGGACTAGCCACTCTCATTGGAATCTGAGTCACTGGCACATCAGAGGTTAATATTATTGAGGTGGTGGAACTGAGGTCTAGGCCTGAGCTACCTGGGGTTGTTTGGTACGGGTTGTTGTGTCTGTTTAGCAGGACATTTTGGCAAAACATGTTCTATTTGGCCTCAAGAGAAACATTTTGCATTTGTAAAGTCCTTTTTATTACGAATATTTTTTTTTCTGTTTTTCTTCCTTTTTCTTTTTTTTTTGTTGGGTGAGGCCCCTCCTGAGGGGATTTTATGCAAGGAGCAAGCTCTGTTTTAAAAGCTCTTTTGCTCAAAAATATTGTCACTATCGTTTTCAAACTTAAGCAATGTTCTGGGAGGCTTTGGATATAAAGTGGGGAGTTCTTAAGCCCTGGGGAGGCGCAAGCAGAGGTTGCAGTGGTCGCCTTAAATAAGACAACTTTTTTAAAGGTTTGGTTTGTGTAGAGGGGGAGGGGGCTCTCCAGGGCGCTCGGCCGCTGCGTCCTATAAGCACCCTCCTTCCTCGGGAGGAAGAGTACAGTCTCTCTCCTTTTGTTTGCCAATGGCAGAAAATATGATCTGCGTAATAGGTGGAGACCCACTACGATCCACTGCTATAGTCTCTCCCATAGGCTATCTAACTAACAGCCTCATGACGGGGGTCCAGAACATCTGTAATAATATTTTACAGAGCAAAAGCATTTACAGGCCCATGCAAAGTATAATTAGTTTTTAGCTGTTTTATTACCTTTATCCAAGTATCTAAATCTCTTTTCTGGAAACCAAGGACATTGGTCTCATAACACTAGCCTTTTAATCTTTAATTTGTCTTTTTTGTTTAACAGTTACAAAATTACTTGTATAAAGAGGTGTCATTGTTTTGAGTCATTGTTACCCGTGTCAGAAAATTAAGAGTTATAGAAAAGTCTTCCCTGACAAAAAAGGTTTTACCTTAGCCAAGGGGGGTTTTGTTTTAAACCCTAAGATAGCAGGTTTCTTTTCAACCTCTAGAGCACCAGGTTTCTCTTAAACCCTTGAACACTTCCCACTCGTCCTCACCCTGTCTATCCTACAGGGGGGTCCGCGGCACTCTGAGTGGGGTCCTAGCCGTCCCGAACACTCAACACTGGGGGAGTACCCGAAAGTACTCCGGGGGGAGTGATTAAGTCACTCCGGGGGGAGCAACAGAGAGTGCTCCGGGGGGAGCAACGGAGAGGGCTCCGGGGGGAGCAGCAGAGAGTGCTCCGGGGGGAGCTTTTGCTCCGAGGAACCTATCTTCGAATAGCCTGTTCCGGGCGCCACTTGCCGGGGTCCTGGCCCGGTGGATCCAGGGAATTCGAAGGGTGGACGGCGTTGGCGTGGAAAGACTTGTTTGTTTATTAATGTAAGATTAGATTAAGAAACTATAGTGTAATAAGAAGATTAAGTGGAGGAAGAGGGCTGAATAGCTTGGTTTACGCGGAAGGCCAATAAAATTCCAGACAAGGAATTTGCACCATCTACGTTGGGCCACCGGCGCCCGCTTGAATATCTAAGGGTGCCTCGCCTTAAGCTCCCTTTCGTGCGGGTCTTAACAGCCGGGGCAAGTAAGTAGACCTGGCGAGCCTCCGCGCCCCAGATGGAGATTCAGCCTGAAGTTAAAGTAAAGAGCAGAGAGAGGGAAGGGGAGAGAAGAGGAGAGAGAGAGACATGGGGGGAGCCAGAGTCCCAAGAAACCAGGCCGAGAGACTAGTTCGAGAAACTGGTCCGATCCTTTATTGTTCAGAAGGCCTTTTATACTCTTGATAAAACATGGAGATCAACGGGTAACACAGAATTATGTAGCGTTCGCAGCCCAGACTCTTTCTATACATCATTTTGTATACAAAAGGTCTCAGGTGATTTACATTATCTTCTGGCCAAGAAGCTTGTTAACACTTTTTAGCTCTCTTCCTTAATGAATGTTGATTTTGTTTCCCCTGAAGTGTTTTTCTTTAATTTGCATCTCCTTAAAGCATTAAAGTTACATCTCTATAGAACAAAGGTGCAGTGGGATATAACAAAGAAGGTACTTAACTCAAAGATCTAATGTTGCTAATACCAGGTCTACTACTTGTTTATCTATATACCAACTATATCTAAAAATAAAGGATATGAAAATTTGGCAGCAAGCATTGACTCAACAAATGAAACTTTTAATCAGTCCTATTTTAAAGATTTTGACTCTTCGGAAGCCCCTACATTCCTAGGATGTTTTAAGCTTCCTGTGCCTCCTGCGGTCAGGAGGCCTCAAACAATCACACTCGCAGAGTCCTGCAGGCAGGCTAGAAAGCCATCGGAGGGGTTTTTAGATTGAAACACTCTTTCAAATGCAGAAGACTGAAACCCTGAATTGACTTTTTCCAGAAAATGTCAGAAGAGTGGAAAAGCAGAGCACAAAAGCCGGCGGATTTTTGTTGGGGTACATGCTTAGGAATTTCCAGAGGGGTCCCTGAAGTCTGAGCACGCCTTGCGTATGTCAGCTTCCTTCCTCATGACCTTGTCACGGGCGGGATTCCTCACACTGGCTCCCGGCAGCTTTCCCACAGGGCTGTCCCACGTGCCACCGTGGTGTGAGTCCGATCCTCGGCTTGAAAGTCGAGGCAGTGCAGGGAAAAACAGGTTTCCACTGGAATGGACTGAGACATCTGGGGGACTCTGGGAATGTGGCACGACCCTGGAGTTCCTCTCGCCTTTCCTGTGGAGAGCGCCTCCACTTGAGATGCGACGGGAAAGCCGGGAATTCTTTCCCGACCACGCAGGGAAAGGATCCCTCCTCTCGAGCTAGGAGGCGGACACGGGGCTCCTCTGGATGTGGGCGGGACTCTCGTGCTTCCTCTCGAGTGGAGTCGGGTATATCAGGGAACTTCTTGAGTTGCAGCAAGGGTGTGAAGGACCCTTTGGAAGTTCCAGAGGTTAGGTGTGATTAGCCTTGAGACGCCTCAGTGGAAATGGGCCTCATCTCGCCTGGAGGGCAGAACCTCCTGGATTTTCTCGAGTTGCGGCAGGTGCTCTCGACTTACGATGGGAACATCAGGGACCAGCTGTGGTGGCGTCAGGAAAGGCCAGTCCCCATGCGAGTTGCTCAGGGGGCCTCTCGGGATTCCTCTCCCGTCGATGCTGGGGCCTAAGACCTTGTGTAGAGTCAGTGCCGGAACCTGAGGATTCCTCTCCAGTGCTGACATGGATCTTGGGGTACTTCTGGAGTCTCCCCAGGGGAGTCAGTCCTCGTCTCAAGTGGGGGCATGCACGTGCACTTTCCTTCCGAGCTGTAGCAGCAGTGTCGCACTTCCCTTCGCGTGGATCAAGGGATCTGTGGCTTTCCCTCGAGGCTTTCCCACGAGGCTTTCCCACAGGGCTGTCCCACGTGCCACCGTGGTGTGAGTCGATCCTCGGCTTGAAAGTCGAGGCAGTGCAGGGAAAAGAGGTTTCCCTGGAATGGACTGAGACATCTGGGGGACTCTGGGAATGGTGACACGACCCTGGAGTTCCTCTCGCCTTTCCTGTGGAGAGCGCCTCCTCTTGAGATGCGACGGGAACGCCGGGAATTCTTTCCCGACACGCAGGGAAAGTATCCCTCCTCTCTAGCTAGGAGGCGGAAACGGGTCTCCTCTGGATGTGGGCGGGACTCTCGTGCTTCCTGTCGAGTGGAGACGGGCTTGTCGGGGAACTTCTTGAGTTGCAGCAAGGGTGTGAATTACCCTTTGGAAGTTCCAGAGTTTAGGTGTGATTAGCCTCGAGACCCCTCAGCGGAAATGGGCCTCATCTCGCCAGGAGAGCAGAACCTCCTGGATTTTCTCGAGTTGCAGCAGGTACTCTCGACTTACGACGGGGACATCAGGGACCCCCTCTTGTGGCCTCACGAAAGGCCAGTCCCCATGCGAGTTGCTCGGGGCCTCTCAGGATTCCTCTCCGTCGATGCCGGGGCCTAAGACCTTGTTTGGAGTCGGTGCCGGAACGTGAGGATTCCTCTCCAGGGCTGACGTGGATCTTGGGGTACTTCTGGACTCTCCTCAGGGTAGTCAGTCCTCGTCTCGAGTGGGGGCATGCACGTGCGCTTTCCTCCCGAGCTGTAGCAGCAGTGTCTCACTTCCCTTCGGGTTGATCAAAGCAACTGTGGCTTTCCCTTTCCGAGGCTTTCCCTCGAGGCTTTCCAACGAGGCTTTCCCACAGGGCTGTCCCACGTGCCACCATGGTGTGAGTCGATCCTCGGCTTGAAAGTCGAGGCAGTGCAGGGAAAACAGGTTTCCCTGGAATGGACTGAGACATCTGGGGGACGCTGGGAATGGTGGCCCGACCCTGGATTTCCTCTCGCCTTTCCTGTGGAGATCGCCTCCTCTTTAGATGCGCCGGGAACACTGGGAACTCTTTCCCGATCACTGAGGGAAAGGATCCCTCCTCTCGAGCTAGGAGGCGGAAACGGGGCTCCTCTGGATGTGGGCGGGACTCTCGTGATTCCTCTCGAGTGGAGACGGGTATGTTGGGGATCTTATTGAGTTGCAGCAAGGGTGTGAAGGACCCTTTGGAAGTTCCAGAGGTTAGGTGTGATTAGCCTTGAGACACCTCAGCGGAAATGGTCCTCATGTCGCCTGGAAGGGAGAACCTCCTGGATTTTCTCAAGTTGCTGCTGGTGCTCTCGACCTACGACGGGGACCTCAGGGACCCGCTCTGGTGGCCTCAGGAAAGGACAGTCCCCATGCGAGTTGCTCGGGAGACTCCCGGGATTCCTCTCCCGTCGATGCTGGGGCCTAAGACCTTTGTGGAGTCGGTGCCGTAAAGTGAGGGTTCCTCTCCAGTGCTGACATGGATCTTGGGGTACTTCTGGAGTCTCCCCAGGGGAGTCAGTCCTCGTCTCGAGTGGGGGCATGCACGTGTACTTTCCTCCCGACCTGAAGCAGCAGTGTCACGCTTCCCTTCGAGTGGATCAAAGCATCTGTGGCTTTCCCTCGAGGCTTTTTCCCAGGCTTTCCCACAGGGCTGTCCCACGTGCCACCGTGGTGTGAGTCGATCTCGGCTTGAAAGTCGAGGCAGTGCAGGGAAAACAGGTTTCCCTGGAATGGACTGAGACATCTGGGGGACTCTGGAATGGTGGCACGACCCTGGAGTTCCTCTCGCCTTTCCTGTGGACAGCGCCTCCTCTTGAGATGCGACGGGAACGCCGGGAATTCTTTCCCGACACGCAGGAAAAGGATCCCTCCTCTCGAACTTGGAGGCGGAAACGGGGCTCCTCTGGATGTGGCCGGGACTCTCGTGCTTCCTCTCGAGTGGAGCCGGGTATGTTGGGGAACTTCTTGAGTTGCAGCAAGGGTGTGAAGGATCCTTTGGAATTCCAGAGGTTAGGTGTGTTTAGAGTCGAGACGCCTTAGCGGAAATGGGCCTCATCTCCCCTGGAGGGGAGAATCTCCTGGATTTTTTCGAGTTGTGGTACGTGCTCTCGCCTTACGACGGGGACCACTGGGACCCGCTCTGGTGGCCTCAGGAAAGGCCAGTCCCCATGCGAGTTGCTCGGGGGCCTCTCGGGATTCCTCTCCCATCGATGCCAGGGCCTAAGACCTTGTGTTGAGTCGGTGCCTGCCGGGGTCCAGCCCGGGTGGATCCAGGGAAATTCGAAGCGTGGACGGCGTTGGCGTGGAAAGACTTGTTTGTTTATTAATGTAAGATTAAA
>NW_017214327.1:0-14807 GCF_001704415.2 Capra hircus
CCTCGACTTTCAAGCCGAGGATCGACTCACACCACGGTGGCACGTGGAGAGGCTGTGGGAAAGCCTCGTGGGAAAGCCTCGTGGAACAGCCTGTGGGAAAGCCTCGTGGGAAAGCCTCGTGGAAAGCCTCGAGGGAAAGCCACAGATCCCTTGATCCACGCGAAGGGAAGCGTGACACTGCTGCTACAGCTCTGAAGGAAAGCGCACGTGCATGCCCCCACTCGAGACGAGGACTGACTCCCCTGGGGAGACTCCAGAAATACCCCAAGATCCATGTCAGCACTGGAGAGGAATCCTCAGGTTATGGCACTGACTCCTCACAAGGTCTAAGGCCCAGCATCGAAGGGAGAGGAATCCCGAGAGGCCCGAGTAACTCGCATGGGGACTGGCCTTTCCTGTGGCCACCAGAGCGGGTCCCTGAGGTCCCCGTCGTAAGTCGAGAGCACCTGCCACAACTCGAGAAAATCCAGGAGGTTCTCCCCTCCAGGCGAGATGAGGCCCATTTCCGCTGAGGCGTCTCGAGGCAAATCACACCTAACGCTGGAATTTCCAAAGGGTCCTTCACACCCTTGCTGCAACTCAAGAAGTTCCCCGACATACCCGCCTCCACTCCAGAGGAAGCACGAGAGTCCCGCCCACATCCAGAGGAGCCCCGTTTCCGCCTCCTAGCTCGAGAGCAGGGATCCTTTCCCTGCGTGGACGGGAAAGAATTCCCGGTGTTCCGTCGCATCTGAAGAGGAGGCGCTCTCCACAGGATAGGCGAGAGGAACTCCATTGTCGTGCCACCATTCCAGAGTCCCCCAGATGACTCAGTCCATTCCAAGGAAACCTGTATTCCCTGCACTGCCTCGACTTTCAAGCCGAGGATCGACTCACCACGTTGGCACGTGGGAGAGCCCTGTGGGAAAGCCTCGTGCGAAAGCCTTCGGAAAAGCCTCGAGGGAAAGCCACTGATTCCTTGATCCACTCGACGGGAAGCATGACACTGCTGCTCATCAAGGGAGGAAATTGCACGTGCATGCCCCCACTCGAGACGAGGACTGACTCCCCAAGGAGACTCCAGAAGTAGCCCCAAATCCATGTCAGCACTGGAGAGGAATCCTCAGGTTCTGGCACTGGCTCCACACAAGTCTTAGGCCCCGGCATCGACGGGAGAGGAATCCCGAGAGACCCCGAGCAACTCGCATGGGGACTGGCCTTTCCTGAGGCCACCAGAGCGGTCCCTGAGGTCCCCGTCGTAAGTCGAGAGCACCTGCCGCAACTCGAGAAAATCCAGGAGGTTCTCCCCTCCAGGCGAGATGAGGCCCTTTTCCGCTGAGGCGTCTCGAGTCTAGTCACACCTAACCTTTGGAACTTCCAAGGGGTCGTTCACACCTTGCTGCAACTCAAGAAGTTCCCCGACATACCCGTCTCCACTTGAGAGGAAGCACGAGAGTCCCGCCCACATCCAGAGGAGCCCCGTTTCCGCGTCCTAGCCGAGAGGAGGTATCCTTTCCCTGCGTGGTCGGGAAAGAATTCCCGGCGTTCCCGTCGCATCTCAAGAGGAGGCGCTCTCCACAGGAATGGCGAGAGGAACTCCAGGGTCGTGCCACAATCCCAGAGTCCCCAGATGTCTCAGTCCATTCTAGGGAAACCTTTTTTCCCTGCACTGCCTCGACTTTCAAGCCGAGGATCGACTCACACCACGGTGGCACGTGGGACAGCCCTGTGGGAACGCCTCGTGGGAAAGCCCCTGATCCTTGATACAGGCGAAAGGGAAGCGTGACACTGCTGCTACAGCTCGGGAGGAAAGCGCATGTGCATGCCCCCACTCGAGACGAGGACTGACTCCACTGGGGGAAACTCCAGAAATACCCCCAGATCCATGTCAGCACTGGAGAGGAATTCTCAGGTTCCTGCACCGGCTCCACACAAGATCTTAGGCCCTGGCATCGGACGGGAGAGGAATCCCGAGAAGCCCCGAGCAAGGCGCAAGGGGATTGGGGCTTTCCTGAGGCCAGCAGAGCGGGTCCCTGAGGTCCCCGTCGTAAGTCGAGAACACCTGCCGCAACTCGAGAACATCCAGGAGGTTCTCCCCTCCAGGCGAGATGAGGCCCATTTCCGCTGAGGCGTCTCGAGGCTAATCACACTTAACCTCTGGAACTTCCAAAGGGTCCTTCACACCCTTGCTGCAAATCAAGAAGTTCCCCGGCATACCCGTCTCCACTCCAGAGGAAGCCCGATAGACCCGCCCACATCCAGAGGAGCCCCGTTACTGCCTCCTAGCTCGAGAGGAGGGATCCTTTCACTGAGTGGTCGGTCAAGTATTCCCGGAGTTCCCGTCTCATCTCAAGAGGAGGCGCTCTCCACAGGAAAGGCGAGAGGAACTCCAGATTCATGCACCCATTCCGAGAGTCCCCCAGATGTCTCAGTCCATTCCATGGAAACCTGTTTCTCCTGCACTGCCTCGACTTTCTAGCCTAGGATCGACACACAGCACGGTGGCACGTGGGACAGCCTTTTGGGAAAGTCTCGTGGGAAAGCCTCGTGGAGAAGACTCGTGGGAAAGCCTCGAGGGAAAGCCTCAGATACCTTGATCCACGTGAAGGGAAGCGTGACACTGCTGCTACAGCTCGGGAGGAAATCGAACGTGCATGCCCCACTCGAGACGAGGACTGACTCCCCTGGGGAGACTCCAGAAGTACCCCAAGATCCATGTCAGCACTGGAGAGGAACCCTCACTTTACGGCACCGACTCCACAAAGGTCTTATGCCGGGAGCCAGTGTGAGGAATCCCGCCCGTGACAAGGTCATGAGGCAGGAAGCTGACATACGCAAGGCGTGCTCAGACTTCAGGGACCCCTCTGGAAATTCCTAAGCATGTACCCCAACAAAAAATCTGCCGGCTTTTGTGCTCTGCTTTTCCACTCTTCTGACATTTTCTGGAAAAAGTCAATTCAGGGCTTTAGTCTTCTGCATTTGAAAGAGTGTTTCAATCCAAAAACCCCTCCGATGGCTTTCTAGCCTGCCCTGCAGGACTCGTACAGCTGCGCATGTGATTGTTTGAGGCCTCCTGACCGCAGGAGGCACAGGAAGCTTAAAACATCCTAGGAATGTAGGAGCTTCCGAGGAGTCAAAATCTTTAGAATAGGACTGATTAAAGGTTTCATTTTTTGGGTCAATGCTTGCTGCCAAATTTTCCTATCCTTTATTTTTAGATATAGTTGGTATATAGAAAAACAAGTAGTAGACCTGGTATTAGCAACATTAGATCTTTGAGTTAAGTACCTTCTTTGTTATAGCCCACTGCACCTTTGTTCTATAGAGATGTAACTTTAATGCTTTAAGGAGATGCAGATTAAAAAAAAAAAAAAAACTTCAGGGGGAAACAAAATTAACATTCATTAAGGAAGAGAGCCAAAAAGTGTTAACAAGCCTCTTGGCCAGAAGATAATGTAAATCACCTGAGACCTTTTGTATACAAAATGATATACGGAAAGAATCTGGGTTGCGAATGCTACATAATTTTGTATTACCCATTGATCTCCGTGTTTTATCAAAAGTATAAAAGGGCCTTCTGAACAATAAAGGATGGGGGCCGGGGGCCGGGGGCCAGGGGCCGGGGGGCCAGTTTCTCGGACCAGTTTCTCGAACTAGTCTCTCGGCCTGGTTTCTTGGGACTCTGGCTCCCCCCGTGTCTCTCTCTCTCCTCTTCTCTCCCCTTCCCTCTCTCTGCTCTTTACTTTAACTTCAGGCTGAATCTCCATCTGGGGCGCGGAGGCTCGCCAGGTCTACTTACTTGCCCCGGCTGTTAAGACCCGCACGAAAGGGAGCTTAAGGCGAGGCACCCTTAGATATTCAAGTGGGCGCCGGTGGCCCAACGTAGATGGTGCAAATTCCTTGTCTGGAATTTTATTGGCCTTCCGCGTGAACCAAGCTATTCAGCCCTCTTCCTCCACTTAACCTTCTTACTACACTATAGTTTCTTAATCTAATCTTACATTACTAAACAAACAAGTCTTTCCACGCCAACGCCGTCCACCCTTCGAATTCCCTGGATCCACCGGGGCTGGACCCCGGCAGTCTTAGGCCCCAGCATCGACGGGAGAGGAATCCCGTGAGTCTCCCCGAGCAACTCGAATGGGGACTGGCCTTTCCTGAGGCCATCAGAGCGGGTCCCTGAGGTCCCCGTCCTAAGTCGAGAGCACCTGCCACAACTCGAGAAAATCCAGGAGGTTCTCCGCTCCAGGCGAGATGAGGCCCATTTCCTCTGAGGCGACCCCAGGCTAATCACACCTAACCTCTGGAACTTCCAAAACGTACTTCACAACCTTGCTGCAACTCAAGAAGTTCCCCGACACACCCGTCTCCACTCGAGAGGAAGCACGAGAGTCCCGCCCACATGCAGAGGAGCCCCGTTTCCGCCTCATAGCTCGAGAGCAGGGATCCTTTCCCTGCGTGGTCGGGGAAGAATTCTCGGCGTTCCCGTTGCATCTCAAGAGGAGGCGCTCTCCACCTGAAAGGCGAGAGGGACTCAAGGGTCGTGCCACATTTCCCAGAGTCCCGCAGATGACTCAGTCCATTCCAGGGAAACCTGTTTTCCCTGCACTGCCTCGACTTTCAAGCCGAGGATCGAATCACACCACGGTGGCACGTGGGACAGCCCTGTGGGAAAGCCTCGTGGGAAAGCCTCGAGGGAAACCCACAGATGCCTTGATCCACGGGAAGGGAGACGGGACACTGCTGCTACAGCTCGGAGGAAAGCACACGTGCATGCCCCCACTCGAGATGATGACTGACTCCCCTGGGGCGATTCCAGAAGTACCCCAAGATCCATGTCAGCACTGGAGAGGAATCCTCAGGTTCCGGTACCGACACCGCACAAGGTCTTAGGCCTGGGCATCGATGGGTGAGGAATCCCGAAAGGCCCCCGAGCAACTCGCATGGGGACTGGCCTTTCCTGAGGCCACCAGAGCTGGTCCCTGAGGACCCCGTCGTAAGTCGAGAGCGCCTGCCGCAACTCGAGAAAATCCAGGAGGTTCTCCCTTCCAGGCGAGATGAGGCCCCATTTCTGCTGAGACGTCTCGAGGCTAATCACACCTAACCTCTGGAAGTTCCAAAGGGTCCTTCACACTCTTTCTGCAACTCAAGAAGTTCCCAGACATACCCGTCTCCACTCGAGAGGAAGCACGAGTGTCCCGCCCACATCCAGAGGAGCCCGGTTTCCGCCTCATAGCTCGAGAGGAGGGATCCTTTCCCTGCGTCGTCGGGAAAGAATTCCCGGCGTTCCCGTCACATCTCAAGAGGGGGCGCTCTCCACAGGAAAGGCGAGAGGAAATCCAGGGTCGTGCCACCATTCCCAGAGTCTTCCAGATGTCTCAGTCCATTCCAGGGAAAGCTGTTTTCCCTGCACTGCCCTCGACTTTCAAGCCGAGCATCGAGTCACACCACGGTGGCACGTGGGACAGCCCTGTGGAAAAGCCTCGTGGGAAAGCCTCCTGGGAAAGCCTCGAGGGAAAGCCACAGATCCCTTGATCCACGCGAAGGGAAACGTGACACTGCTGCTACAGCTCGGGAGGAAACCGCACGTGCATGCCCCCACACGAGACGAGGACTGACTCCCCTGGGGAGACTCCAGAAGTACCCCAAGATCCATGTCAGTACTGGAGAGCAATCCTCAGGTTCTGGCAGTGACTCCACACAAGATCTTAGGCCCCGGCATCGAAGGGAGAGGTATCCCGAGAGGATCCCGTGTAACTCGCATGGGAACTGGCCTTTACTGAGGCCTCCAGAGCGGGTCCCAGGGGTCCCCGTCGTAAGTCGAGAGCACCTGCCGCAACTCGAGAAAATCCAACAGGTTCTCCCCTCCAGGCGAGATGAGGCCCATTTCTGCTGAGGCGTCTCGAGGCTATTCACACCTAACCTCTGGAACTTCCAAAGGGTCCTTCACACCCTTGCTGCAACTCAAGAGGTTCCCGACATATCCGTCTCCACTCGAGAGGAAGCACGAGGGTTCCTGCCCACATCCAGAGGAGCCTGGTTTCCACCTCGTCGCTTGAGATTAGGGATTCTTTTCCTGCTTCGTCTGGAAAGAATTCCCGGCTTTCCCGTCGCATCTCAAGAAGAGGCGCTCTCAACAGGAAAGGCGAGAGATACCCCAGTGTCGTGCCACAATTCCAAGGGACCCCCAGATGTCTCAGTCCATTCCAGAGGAACTTGTTTTCCCTGCACTGCCTCTACTTTCACGCCGAGGATCCACTCACTCCACCATGTCATGTCCCACGTGGGACAGCCCTGTGGGAAGCCTCGTCGGAAAGCCTCGAGGGAAAGCCACAGATCCCTTGATCCCCGCGACGGGAAGTGTGACACTGCTGCTACAGTTCGTGAGGAAAGCTCACGTGCATGCCCCCACACGAGATGAGCACTGACTCCCCAGTAGAGACTCCAGAAGTACCCCAAGATCCATATCAGCACTGGAGAGGAATCCTCAGGTTCCAGCCTCGACTCCACACAAGGTCTTAGGCCCCAACATCGACGGGAGAGGAATCCCGAAAGGCCCCCTTGCAACTCCCTTGGGCACTGGCCTTTCCTGAGGCCACCAGAGCGGGTCCCTGAGGACCCGTCCTAACTAGAGAGCACCTGCCACAACTGGGTAAAATCCAGGAGGTTCTCCCCTCCAGGCGGATTGAGGCCCATTTCCTCTGAGGTGTCTGGAGGCTCATCACACCTAACCTCTGGAAATTCAAAAGGGTCCTTGCTGCAACTCAAGAAGTTCCCCGACATACCCGTCTCCACACGAGAGGAAGCATGAGGGTCCCACCCACATTCAGAGGAACCCCGTTTCCGAGATGAAGGATCCTCTCCTGCTTAGTCAGGAAAGATTTTTCGGCGTTCCCGTGGCTACTCAAGAGCAAGGGCTCTCAATAGGAAAGGCGAGAGGAACTCCAGGGTCGTGCCATCATTCCAAGAGTCCCCCAGATGTCTCAGTCCATTTCAGAGGAACCCGTTTTCCCAGCACTGCCTCGACTTTCACGCCGAGGATCCACTCACACCATGGTGGCATGTGGGACAGCCCTGTGAGAAAGCCTCGAGGGAAAGCCACAGATCCCTTGATCCCCGCGACGGGAAGCGTGACACATCTGCTACACTGTCCCTGAGGTCACGGTCGTATGTCGAGAGTACCTGCCGCAACTCGAGAAAATCCAGGAGGTTCTCTGCTCCAGTCGAGATGAGGCCCATTTTCTCTGCGGCGTCTCGAGAGTAATCACACCTAAACTCTGGAACTTCCAAAGTGTCCTAAACACCCTTGCTAAAACTCAAGAAGTTCCCCGACATACCCGTCTCCACTCCAGAGGAAGGACGTGGGTCCGGCCACCGCCAGAGGAGCTCGTTTCCGCCTCCAAGCTCCGAGATGAGGGATCCTTCCCTGCTTCCTCGGGAAAGAATTCCCGACGTTTCCGACGCATCTCAAGAGGAGGCGCGCTGCACAGGAAAGGCGAGAGGAACTCATGGGTCGTGCCACCATTCCAAGAGTCCCCCAGATGTCTCAGTCCATTCCAGAGGATCCTGTTTTCCCTGCACTGCTTCGACTTTCAACGCAGAGGATCGACTCACACCACTGTGGCAAGAGTGACAACCTTGTGGGAAAGCTTCATGGGAAAGCCTCGAGGGAAAGCCACAGATCCCTTAAACCACGCGACGGGAAGCGTGACACTGCTGCTACAGCACGGGAGGAAAGCGCACGTGCATGCCCCTACTCGAGACGAGAACTGACTCCCCTGGGGAGACTCCAGAAATACCCCAAGATGCATGTCAGCCCTGGAGAGGAATCCTCAGGTTCCGGCCCCGACTCCACACAAGGTCTTAGGCCCTGGCATCGACGGGAGAGGAATAAGCCAAGGACCTCTAGCAACTCGCATGGGACTGGCCTTTCCTGAGGTCACCAGAGCGGGTCCATGAGGTCCCCGTCGTTAAGTCGAGAGCACCTGCCGCAACTCGGTAAAATCCAGGAGGTTCTCCCCTGCAGGCGAGATGAGGCCCGTTTCCACTGAGGTGTCTCCAGGCTAATCACATGTGAACTCTGGAACTTCTAAAGAGTCTTTCACAGTCATGCTGCAACTCAAGAAGTTCCCCGACACTACCCGTCTCCACTCTAGAGGAAGCACGAGGGTCCCGGCCACATCCAGAGGAGCTCCGTTTCCGGCTCCTAGCTCGAGATGAGGGATCCTTTCCCTACTTGGTCGGGAAAGAATTCCCAGCATTTCCATCGCATCTCAAGAGGAGGCGCTCTCCACAGGAAAGGCGAGAGGAACTGCAGTGTCGTGCCGCCATTCCAAGAGTCCCCCAGATTGTCTCAGTCCATTCCAGGGAAACCTGTTTTTCCCTGCACTGCCTCGACTTTCAAGGCGAGGATCGACTCACATATCGGTGGCACGTGGGACAGCCCTGTGGGAAAGCCTCGTGGGGAAGCCTCGTGGGAAAGCCTCGAGGGAAAGCCTCAGATACCTTGATCCTCGCGAAGGGAAGCATGACACTGCTGCTACAGCTCAGGAGGAAAGCGCACGTGCATGCCCCCACTCGAGACGAGGACTGACTCCCCTGGGGAGACTCCAGAAGTACCCCAAGATCCATGTCAGCACTGGAGAGGAATCCTCCAGGTTCTGGCACCTGCTGGGAGCCAGCGTGAGGAATCCCGCCCGTGAGAAGGTCATGAGGAAGAAAGCTGACATACCCAAGGCGTGCCTCAGATTTCAGGGACCCCTCTGCAAATTCCTAAGCACGTACCCCAACAAAAATCTGCCTCTTTTGTGCTCTGCTTTTCCACTCTTCTGACATTTTCTGGAAAAAGTCAATTCAGGGCTATAGTCTTCTGCATTTGAAAGAGTGTTTCAATCCAAAAACCCCCTCCGATGGCTTTCTAGCCTGCCTGCAGGACTCGTACAGCTGCGCTTGTGATTGTTTGAGGCCTCCTGACAGCAGGAGGCACAGGAAGCTTAAAACATCGTAGGAATGTAGGAGCTTCCGAGGAGTCAAAATCTTTAGAATAGGACTGATTAAAGGTTTCATTTTTTGGGTCAATGCTTGCTGCCAAATTTTCATATCCTTTATTTTTAGATATAGTTGGTATATAGAAAAACAAGTAGTAGACCTGGTATTAGCAACATTAGATCTTTGAGTTAAGTACCTTCTTTGTTATATCCCACTGCACCTTTGTTCTATAGAGATGTAACTTTAATGCTTTAAGGAGATGCAGATTAAAAAAAAAAAAACACTTCAGGGGAAACAAAATTAACATTCATTAAGGAAGAGAGCCCAAAAAGTGTTAACAAGCCTCTTGGCCAAAAGATAATGTAAATTACATGAGACCATTTTGTATACAAAATGATATACGGAAAGAATCTGGGTTGCGAACGGCTACATAATTTTGTGTTACCCATTGATCTCCAGTGTTTTATCAAAAGTATAAAAGGCCTTCTGAACAATAAAGGATGGGGGCCAGTTTCTCGAACAAGTCTCTCGGCCTGGTTTCTTGGGACTCTGGCTCCCCCCATGTCTCTCTCTCTCTCTTCTTCTCTCCCCTTCCCTCTCTCTGCTCTTTACTTTAACTTCAGGCTGAATCTCCATCTGGGGCGCGGAGGCTCGCCAGGTCTACTTACTTGCCCCGGCTGTTAAGACCCAGCACGAAAGGGAGCTTAAGGCGAGGCACCCTTAGATATTCAAGCGGGCGCCGGTGGCCCAACGTAGATGGTGCAAATTCCTTGTCTGGAATTTTATTGGCCTTCCGCGTAAACCAAGTTATTCAGCCCTCTTCCTCCACTTAATCTTCTTACTACACTATAGTTTCTTAATCTAATCTTACATTAATAAACAAACAAGTCTTTCCACGCCAATCGCCGTCCATCCTTCGAATTCCCTGGATCCACCGGGGCTGGACCCCGGCAGGCACCGACTCCACACAAGGTCTTAGGCCCTGGCATCGACCGGGAGAGGGAAATCCCGAGAGGCCCCCGAGCAACTCGCATGGGGACTGGCCTTTCCTGAGGCCACCAGAGCGGGTCCCAGTGGTCCCCGTCGTAAGGCGAGAGCACGTACCGCAACTCGAAAAAATCCAGTAGATTCTCCCCTCCAGGGGATATGAGGCCCATTTCCGCTGAGGCGTCTCGAGGCTAATATCACCTAACCTCTGGAACATCCAAAGGGTCATTCACACCCTTGCTGCAACTCAAGAAGTTCCCCGACATACCCATCTCCAATTGAGAGGAAGCACGAGAGTCCCGCTCACATCCAGAGGAGCCCCCGTTTTCGCCTCCTAGCTCGAGAGGAGGGATCCTTTCCCTGCGTGGTCGGGATAGAATTCCCGGCGTTTCCATCGCAAGTCAAGAGGAGGCGCTCTCCACAGGAAAGGCGAGAGGAACTCCAGGGTAGTGCCACCATTCCCAGAGTCCCCCAGATGTCTCAGTCCATTTCAGGGAAACCTGTTTCCCTACACTGCCTCGACTTTCAAGCCGAGGATCGACTCACACCACGGTGGCACGTGGGACAGCCCTGTGTGAAAGCCTGGTGGGAAAGCCTCGTGGGAAAGCCTCATGGGAAAGCCTCGAGGTAAAACCACAGATGCTTTGATCCACGCGAAGGGTAGCGTGACACTGCTGCTTCAGCTTGGGAGGAAAGCACACGTGCATGCCCCCACTCGAGACGAGGACTGACTCCCCTGGGGAGACTCCAGAAGTACCCCAAGATCCATGTCAGCACTGGAGAGGAACCCTCACTTTACGGCACCGACTCCACAAAGGTCTTAGGCCCCAGCATCGACGGGAGAGGAATCCCGTGAGTCTCCCCGAGCAACTCGCATGGGGACTGGCCTTTCCTGAGGCCAACAGAGCGGGTGCCTGAGGACCCCGTCCTAAGTCGAGAGCACCTGCAGCAACTCGAGAAAATCCAGGAGGTTCTCCCCTCCAGGCGAGATGAGGCTCCATTTCCTCTGAGGCGTCCCCAGGCTAATCACACCCTAAACTCTGGAACTTCCAAAACGTCCTTCACATCCTTTCTGCAACTCAAGAAGTTCCCTGACATACCCGTCTCCACTCGAGAGGAAGCACGAGAGTCCCGCCCACATCCAGAGGAGCCCCGTTTCCGCCTCATAGCTCGAGAGGAGGGATCCTTTCCCTGCGTGGTCGGGAAAGAATTCTCGGCGTTCCCGTCGCTTCTCAAGAGGCGACGCTTTACACTGGAATGGCGTGAGCAACTCCAGGGTCATTCCACCATTCCCAGAGTCCCCCAAATGTCTCAGGCCATTCCAGGGAAACCTGTTTTCCCTGCACTGCCTCGAATTTCAAGCCGAGGATCGACTCACACGACGGTGGCACGTGGGACAGCCCTGTGGGAAAGCCTCTTGGGAAAGTCTCCTGGGAAAGCCTCGAGGGAAAGCCACAGATCCCTTGATCCACGCGAAGGGGAGCGTGACACTGCTGCTACAGCTCGGAGGAAAGTTCCCGTGCATGCCCTTACTCGGGAGAAGGACTGACTCCCCTGTGGAGACTCCAGAAGTACCCCAAGATCCATGTCAGCACTGGAGAGGAATTCTCAGGTTCCGGCACCGACTCCCCACAAGGTCTTAGGCCCCGGCATCGATGGATAAGGAATCCTGAGAGGCACCAGAGCAACTCGCATGGGGAGTGGCCTTTCCTGAGGCCACCAGAGCGGGTCCCTGAGGTCCCCGTCGTAAGTCGAGAGCACCTGCCGCAACTCGAGAAAATCCAGGAGGTTTCTCCCCTCCAGGCGAGATGAGGCCCATTTCCGCTGAGGGCGTCTCGAGGCTAATCACACCTAACCTCTGGAACTTCAAAAGGTTCCTTCACACCCTGGCTGCAACTCAAAGAAGTTCTGCGACATTCCCGTCTCCACTCGAGAGAAAGCACGAGAGTACCGCCTACATCCAGAGGAGCCCCGTTTCCGCCTCCTAGCTTGAGAGGAGGGATCCTTTCCCTGCGTGGTCGGGAAAGAATTCCCCGTGTTCCCGTCGCATCTCAAGAGGAGGCGCTCTCCACAGGAAAGGCGAGAGGAACTCCAGGTTCGTGCCACATTCCCAGAGTACCCCAGATGTCTCAGTCCATTCCAGGGAAAGCTGTTTTCCCTGCACTTCCTCGACTTTCAAGCCGAGGATCGACTCACACCACGGTGGCACGTGGGACAGCCATGTGGGAAAACTTCGTGGGAAAGCCTCGTGGGAAAGCCTAGAGGGAAAGCCCCTGATCCCTTGATCCACGCGAAGGGAAGCGTGACACTGCTGCAACAGCTCGGGAGGAAAGCGCAAGTGCAAGCCCCCACTCGAGACGAGGACTGACTCCCCTGGGGAGACTCCAGAAGTACCCCAAGATCCACGTAAGCACTGGAGAGGAATCCTCAGGTTCCGGCATCCACTCCACACAATATCTTAGGACCCGGCATCAACGGGAGAGGAATCCCGAGAGGTCCCCGAGCAACTCGCATGGGGACTGGCCTTTCATGAGGCCACCAGAGCGGGTCCCTGAGGTCCCCGTCGTACGTCGAGAGCACCTGCCGCAACTCGAGAAAATCCAGGAGGTTCTCCCCTCCAGGCGAGATGAGGCCCATTTCCGCTGAGGCGTCTCTAGGCTAGTCACACCTAACCTTTGGAACTTCCAAAGGGTCCTTCACTCCCTTGCTGCAACTCAAGAAGTTCCCTGACATACCCCGTCTCCACTCGAGAGGAAGCACGAGAGTCCTGCCCACATCCAGAGGAGCCCCGTTTCCACCTCCTAGCCTGAGAGGAGGGATTCTTTCCCTGCGTGGTCGGGAAAGAATTCCCGGCGTTCCCGTCGCATCTCAAGAGGAGGCGCTCTCCACAGGAAAGGCGAGAGGAACTCCAGGATCGTGCCACATTCCCAGAGTCCCACAGATGTCTCAGTCCATTCCAGGGAAACCTGTTTTCCCAGCACTGCCTCGACTTTCAAGCCGAGGATCGACTCACACCACGGTGACTCGTGGGACAGCCCTGTGGGAAAGCCTCGTGGGAAAGCCTTGTGGGAAAGCCTCGAGGAAAGCCACAGATCCCTTGATCCACGCGAAGGGAAGCGCGACACTGCTGCTACAGCTCGAGAGGAAAGCGCAGGTGCATGCCCCACTCGAGACGAGGACTGACTCCCCTGGGGAGACTCCAGAAGAACCCCAAGATCCACGTAAGCACTGGAGAGGTATCCTCAGGTTCCGGCACCCACTCCACACAATATCTTAGGCCCCGGCATCGACGGGAGAGGAATCCCGAGAGGTCCCGAGCAACTCGCATGGGGACTGGCATTTCCTGAGGCCACCAGAGCGGGTCCTTGAGGTCCCGTCGTAAGTTGAGAGCACCTGCCGCAACTCGAGAAAATCCAGGAGGTTCTCCCCTGCAGGCGAGATGAGGCCCATTTCCGCTGAGGCGTCTCGAGGTTAATCACACCTAAACTCTGGAACTTCCAAAGGGTCCTTCACACCCTTGCTGCAACTCAAGAAGTTCCCCGTCATACCCGTCTCCACTCGAAAGGAAGTACAAGAGTCCCGCCCACATCCAGAGGAGCCCCGTTTCCGTCTCCTAGCTCGATAGGAGGTATCCTTTCCCTGCGTGCTCGGGAAAGAATTCCCGCCGTTCCCGTCGCATCTCAAGAGGATGTGCTCTCCCCAGGAAAGGCGAGAGGAACTCCAGGGTCGTGCCACCATTCCCAGAGTCCCCCAGATGTCTCAGTCCATTCCAGGGAAATCTGTTTTCCCTGCACTGCCTCGAATTTCAAGCCGAGCATCGACTCACACCAAGGTGGCACGTGGAACAGCCCTGTGGGAAAGCCTCGTGGGAAAGACTCGTGGGAAAGCCTCGAGGGAAAGGCACAGATTCCTTGATCCACGCGAAGGGAAGCGTGACAATTCTACTACAGCTCGGGAGGAAAGTGCACGTGCATGCCCCCACTTGAGACGAGGACTGACTCCCCTGGGGAGACTCCAGAAGTACCCCAAGATCCATGTCAGCACTGGAGAGGAATCCTCAGGTTCCGGCACCGACTCCACACAAGGTCTTAGGTCCCGGCATCGACGGGAGAGGAATCCCGAGAGGCCCCGAGCAACTCGCATGGGGACTGGCCTTTCCTGTGGCCACCAGAGCAGGTCACTCAGGTCCCCGTCATAAGTCGAGAGCACCTGACCCAACTCAAGAAAATTCTGGAGGTTCTGCCCTCCAGGTGAGATGAGGCCCATTTCAGCCTAGGCGTCTCGAGGCTAATCACACCTAACCTCTGGAAATTCCAAAGGGTCCTTCACACCCTTGCTGCAACTCAAGAAGTTCCCCAATATACCCGTCTCCACTCGAGAGGAAGCACGAAGGTCCATCCCACATCCAGAGGAGCCCCGTTTCTGCCTCCTAGCTCGAGAGGAGGGATCCTTTCCCTGCGTGGTCGGGAAAGAATTCCCGGCGTTCCCGTCGAATCTCAAGAGGAGGCGCTCTTCACAGGAAAGGCCAGAGGAACTCGAGGGTCGTGCCACCATTCACAGAGACCCCCAGATGTCTCAGTCCATTCCAGGGAAACCTGTTTTCCCTGCACTGCCTCGACTTTCAAGCCGAGGATCGACTCATACCACGGTGGCACGTGGGACAGCCGTGTGGGAAAGCCTCGTGGGAAAGCCTCGTTGGAAAGCCTCGAGGGAAAGCGCCTGATCCCTTGATCCACGCGAAGGGAAGCGTGACACTGCTGCTACAGCTCTGGAGGAAAGCACACGTGCATGACCCCACTCGAGACGAGGACTGACTCCCCTATGGAGACTCCAGAAGTACCCCAAGATCCATG
>NW_017214328.1:0-14806 GCF_001704415.2 Capra hircus
CAGGTGGTGCCGCTCAATGAACTGGAAACACAATTGCACTTGCCCTGACATCGGGAAAGGGATCTTAATAACCCTGGTTGTTGTTAGCCACAAATTCTGAAGAAGATGGGAATACTGAAGACGGCGTACCTAACGGCTGCACTCATTGAGAAATCTGGGATCGAAGGGTCAGGACAGCCGAACTAGTTTAGAGCAGATTGTGACGTATGGAAACCAAGAACAGAGCCTGGTTGCCAAATATAGGAAAAGGAGTAATGCAAGACGCTCGTATATGTGGTCACGCCGTGACTGTTTATTTAACTTCTATGTCAGAAATCACATCATGAAAAAATGCTGGGGATGGAGATCATAAGCTGGATATCAAAGATTGCCGTAGAAATATCGATACGGCCAACTAGATTATGCAGATGACACCACCATGTAATGGCAGAAACGTGCAAGAGGATACGGGTATGTCGGGGAACGTTGCTGAGTTGCGAAGGCGCGGAAGGACAGTGTGAAGGACCCTTTGGAAGTTCAGAGTTATAGGTGTGAGTTAGCTCGTCGAGAGCCTCCAGCGGAAATGAGCCTCAATCTCGGCCTGGATTTGGAGAAGGCTCCTGATATTCCAGTCTCGAGTGCAGGCATGTCGTCGATGTTAGGCGTACGGGGATTCAGGGGACCCACTCTGGGCGTGCCCAGGAAAGGCGTCCCGTGCCGATGCTTTGCTCAGGGGGCCTCGGTCGGGATACCTCCTCCCGTCCGGATGCAGGTGCTAAAGACCTGGTGTGGAGTCGGGCTCGGGAAGCTGAGGATTCCTCTCCAGTGCTGACATGGATTTTGGGGTACTTCTGGAGTCTCCACAAAGGAGTCAGGCCTCGTCTCGAGTGGGGGCATGAGCGTGCCCTTTCCTCCCATGCTGTAGCAGCAGTGTCACGCTTCCCCTTGCGTGGACCAAGGGATCTGTGGCTTTCCTTCGAGTCTTTCCCACTAGGCTTTCCCACAGGGCTGTCCCACGTGTCACGGTGGTGTGAGTCCATCCTCGGCGTGAAAGCCGAGGCAGTGCAGGGAAAACAGGTTCCTGTGAACGGACTGAGATATCTGGGGGAGTCTTGGAATGGTGGCACGACCCTGCAGTTCCTCTCCCCTATCCTTTGGAGAGCGCCTCCTCTTGAGATGCGATGGGAATGCCGGGAATTCTTTCCCGACCCAAGCAGGGAAAGGATTCGTCCTCTCGAGCTACGAGCCGGAAACGGAGCTCCTCTGGATGTGGCCGGGACCCCTCGTTCTTCCTCTTGAGTGGAGACGGGTATGTCAGGGAACTTCTTGAGTTGCAGCATGGCTGTGAAAGACACTTTGGAAGTTCCAGAGGTCAAGTGTGATTAGCCTCGAGACACCTCAGTGGAAACGGGCCTCATCTCGCCTGCAGGGGAGAATCTCCTGGATTTTACCAAGTTGCGGCAGGTGCTCTTGACTTACGACGGGGACCTCATGGACCCGCTCTGGTGACCTCAGGAAAGGCCAGTCCCCATGCAAGTTGCTAGAGGGCCTGTCGCTGTTCCTCTTCCGTCGATGCCAGGGCCTAAGACCTTGTGTGGAGTCGGGGCTGGAACCTGAGGATTCCTCTCCAGTGCTGACATGGATCTTGGGGTACTTCTGGAGTCTCTCCTGGGGAGTCAGTGCTCATCTCGTGTGGGGGCATGCTCGTGAGCTTTCCTCACGAACTGTAGCAGCAGTGTCACACTTCCCGTCGCGGGGATCAAGGGATCTGTGGATTTCCCTCGAGGCTTTCCGACGAGGCTTTCCCACAGGGCTGTCCCACGTGGGACATGCCATGGTGGAGTGAGCGGATCCTCGGCGTGAAAGTAGAGGCAGTGCAGGGAAAACAAATTCCTCTGGAATGGACTGAGATATCTGGGGGTCCCTTGGAATTGTGGCACAACACTGGGGTTTCTCTCGCCTTTCCTGTTGAGAGCGCCTCTTCTTGAGATGGGACGGGAAAGCCGGAATTCTTTCCAGACGAAGCAGGAAAAGAATCCCTAATCTCAAGCTTCGAGGTGGAAACCAGGCTCCTCTGAATGTGGGCGGGACCCTCGTGCTTCCTCTCGAGTGGAAACTGGTATGTCGGGGAACTTCTTGAGTTGCAGCAAGCGTGTGAAGGACCCTTTGGAAGTTCCAGAGGTTAGGTGTGATTAGCCTCGAGACGCCTCAGCGGAAATGGGCCTCATCTCGCCTGGAGGGGAGAACCTCCTGGATGTTCTCGAGTTGCTGCAGGTGCTCTCGACTTAAGACGGGGACCTCAGGGACCCGCTCTGGTGGCCTCAGGAAAGGCCAGTCCCCATGCGAGTAGCTCGGGGGCCTCTTGGGATTCCTCTCCCTTCGATGCCGGGGCCTAAGACCTTGTGTGGAGTCGGTGCAGAACCTGAGGATTCCTCTCCAGTGCTGACATGGATCTTAGGGTACTTCTGGAGTCTCCCCAGGGGAGTCAGTCCTCCTCTCAGTGGGGCATGCACGTGCGCTTTCCTCCCGCGTTGTAGCAGAAGTGTCACCCTCCCGTCACGTGGATCATGGGATCAGTGGCTTTCCCTCGAGGCTTTCCCACGAGGCTTTCCCACGAGGATTTCCCACGAGGCTTTCCCACAGGGCTGTCCCACGTGCCACCGTGGTGTGAGTCGATTCTGGCTTGAAAGTGGAGGCAGTGCAGGGACAACAGGTTTCCCTGGAGTGGACTGAGACATCTGGGGGACTCTGGGAATGGTGGCACGACCCTGGAGTTCCTCTCGCCTTTCCTGTGGAGAGCGCCTCCTCTTGAGATGCGATGGGAACGCCTGGAATTCTTCCCCGACCACGCAGGGAAAGGATCCCACCTCTCGAGCTTTGAGGCGGAAACGGGGCTCCTCTGGATGTGGGCGGGACTCTCGTGCTTCCTCTCCAGTGCAGAAGGGTATGTCGGGGAACTTCTTGAGTTGCAGCAAGGGTGTGAAGGACCCTTTGGAAGTTCCAGAGTTTAGATGTGATTAGCCTCGAGACGCCTCAGCGGAAATGGGCCTCATCTCGCCTGGAGGGGAGAACCTCCTGGATTTTCTCGAGTTGAGGCAGGTGCTCTCGAATTACGACGGGGACTTCAGGGACCCACTCTGGTGACCTCAGGAAAGGCCAGTCCCCTTGCGAGTTGCTCCGGGGCCTCTCGGGATTCCTCTCCCGTCGATGCCGGGGCCTAAGACCTTGTGTGGAGTCGGTGCCGGAACCTGAGGATTCCTCTCCAGTGCTGACATGGATCCTGGGTACTTCTGGAGTTTCCCCAGGGGAGTCAGTCCTGCTCTCGAGTGGGGGCATGCACGTGCGCTTTCCTCCCGTGCTGTAACAACAGTATCATGCTTCCCTTCGCGTGGATCAAGGGATCTGTGGCTTTCCCTCGAGGCTTTCCCAAGAGGTTTTCCCACGAGGCTTTCCCACAGGGCTTTCCCACTTGCCACCGTGGTGGGAGTCGATCCTCGGCTTGAAAGTCGAGGCAGTGCAGGGAGAAGAGTTTTCCCTGGAATGGACTGAGACATCTGGGGGACTCTGGGAATGGTGGCACGACCCTGGAGTTCCTCTAGCCTTTCCTGTATAGAGCACCTCCTTTTGAGCTGCGACAGGAACGCCCGGAATTCTTTCCCGACCACGCAGGGAAAGGATCCCTCTTCTCGAGCTAGGAGGCTGAAACGGGGCTCCTCTGCATGTGGGCGGGACTCTCGTGCTTCCTCTCGAGTGGAGACGGGTATGTCGGGGAACTTCTTGAGTTGCAGCAAGGGTGTGAAGGACCCTTTGGAAGTACCTGATGTTAGGTGTGATTAGCCTCGAGACGCCTCAGGGGAAATGGGCCTCATCTCGCCTGGAGGGGAAACCCTCCTAGATTTTCTCGAGTTGAGGCACGTGCTCTCGACTTACGATGGGGACCTCAGGGACCCGCTCTGGTGGTTTCAAGAAAGGCCAGTCCCCATGCGAGTTTCTCGGGGGCCTCTCCGGATTCATCTCCCGTCAATGCCGGGGCCTAAGACCTTGTGTGGAGTTGATGCCGGAACCTGAGGATTCCTGTCCAGTGCTGACATGGATCATGGGGTACTTCTGGAGTCTCCCCAGAGGAGTCAAACCTTTTCTCGAGTGGGGGCATGCACGTGCGCTTTCCTCCCGAGCTGTAGCAGCAGTGTCACATTTCCGTTCGCGTGGATCAAGAGATCTGTGGCTTTCCCTCAAGGCATTCCCACGAGGCTTTCCCACAGGGCTGTCCCACGTGTCACCGTGGTGTGATTCGATCCTCGGCTTGAAAGTCGAGGCAGTGCAGGGAAAGCAGGTTTCCCTGGAATGGACTGAGACATCTGGGGGACTCTGGGAATGATGGCACGACCCTGAAGTTCCTCTCGCCTTTCTGTGGAGAGCGCCTCCTCTTGAGATGCGACGGGAACGCTGGGAATTTTTTCCTGACCACGCAGGGAAAGGATCCCTCCTCTCGAGCTAGGAGGCAGAAACGGGGCCCCTCTGGATGTGGGCGGGACTCTCCTCCTTCCTCTGGAGTGGAGACGGGTATCTCGGGGAACTTCTTGAGTTGCAGCAAGGTTGTGAAAGACCCCTTGGAAGTTCCAGAGGTTAGGTGTGATTAGCCTCGAGACGCCTCAGCGGAAATGGGCCTCTTCTCGCCTGGAGGGGAGAACCTCCTGGATTTTCTCGGGTTGCGGCACGTGCTCTCGACTTACGATGGGGACCTCAGGGACCCGCTCTGGTGGCTTCAAGAAAGGCCAGTCCCCATGCGAGTTTCTTGGGGGCCTCTCGGGATTCATCTCCCGTCAATGCCGGGGCCTAAGACCTTGTGTGGAGTTGAGCAGGAACCTGAGGATTCCTGTCCAGTGCTTACATGGATCTGGGGGTACTTCTGGAGTCTCCCCAGGGGAGTCAGACCTCGTCTCAATTGGGGGCATTCATGTGCGATTTCCTCACGAGCTGTAGCAGCAGTCTCAGGTTTCCCTTCTGGTGGATCAAGGAATATGTGGCTTTCCCTCGAGGCTTTCCCAAGAGGCTTTCCCGCAGAGATGTCCCACATACCACCGTGGTGTGAGTCAATCCTCGGCTTGAAAGTCGAGGCAGTGCAGGGAAAACAGATTTCCCTGGAATGGACTGAGACATCTGGGGGACTCTGGGAATGGTGGCACGACCCTGGAGTTCCTCTCGCCTTTCCTGTGGAGAGCGCCTCCTCTTGAGATGCGACGGGAACGGCGGGGATACTTTCCCGACCACGCAGTGAAAGGATCCCTCCTCTCGAGCCTAGGAGGCGGAAACGGGGCTCCTCTGGATGTGGGCGGGACTCTCGTGCTTCATATCGAGTGGAGACGGGTATGTCTGGGAGCTTCTTGAGTTGCAGCAAGTGTGTGAAGGACCCGTTGGAAGTTCCAGAGGTTAGGTGTGATTAGCCTTGAGATGCCTCAGCGGAAATGGGCCTCATCTCGCCTGGAGGGGAGAACCTCCTGGATTTTCTCGACTTGCGGCAGGTGCTCTCGACTTACGTCGGGGACATCAGGGACCCGCTCTGGTGGCCTCAGGAAAGGCCAGTCCCCATGCGAGAAGCTCGGGCCTCTCGGGATTCCTCTCCCGTCGATGCTGTGGCCTAAGACCTTGTGTGGAGTCAGTGCCGGAACCTGAGGATTCCTCTCCAGTGCTGACATGGATCTTGGGGTACTTCTGGAGTCTCCCCAGGGGTGTCAGTCCTAGTCTCGAGTGGGGGCATGTACGTGTGCTTTCCTCCCGAGCTGTAGCAGCAGTGTCGCGCTTCCCTTCGCGTGGATCAAGGGATCTGTGGCTTTCCCTCGAGGCTTTCCCACCAGGCTTTCCCACGAGGCTTTCCCACAGGGCTGTCCCACCTGCCACCGTGGTGTGAGGCGAACCTCGGCTTGACAGTCCAGGCAGTGCTGGGAAAACAGGTTTCCCTGGAATGGACTGAGACATCTGGGGGACTCTGGGAATGGGGCCTGATCCTGGAGTTCTTCTCGCCTTTCCTGTGGAGAGCGCCTCCTCTTGAGATGCGACCGGAACGCTAGGAATTGTTTCCCGGACCACGCAGGGAAAGGATCCCTCCTCTCGAGCTAGCAGGCGTAAACGGGGCCACTCTGGATATGGACGGGACTCTCGGATTCCTCTAGAGTGGAGACGGGTATGTCGGGGAATTTCTTGAGTTGCAGCAAGAGTGTGAAGGACCCTTTGGAAGTTCCAGAGGTAAGGTGTGATTAGCCTCGAGATACCTCAGCGGAAATGGGACTCAGCTCGCCTGGAGGGGAGAACCTCCTGGATTTTCTCGAGTTGCGGCAGGTGCTCTCGACTTACTGACGGGGACCTCAGGGACCCGCTGTGGTGGCCTCAGGAAAGGCCAGTCCCCATGCGAGTTGCGCTGGGGCCTCTCGGGATTCCTCTCTCGTCGATGCAGGGGCCTAAGACCTTGTGTGGAGTTGGTGCCTGAACCTGAGGATTCCTCTCCAGTGCTGACATGGATCTTGGGGTACTTCTGGAGTCTCCACTGGGGTGTCAGTCCTCGTCTCGAGTGGGGCCATGCACCGTGTGCTTTCCTCCCGAGCTTTAGCAGCAGTGTCATGCTTCCCTTCGCGTGGATCAAGGGATCTGTGGCTTTCCCTCGAGGCTTTCCCACGAGTCTTTCCCACAGGGCTGTCCAACGTGCCATCACGGTGTGAGTGGATCCTCGGCTTGAAAGTCGAGGCAGTGAAGGGAAAACAGGTTTCCCTGGAATGGACTGAGACATCTGGGGGACTCTGGGAATGGGGCCTGATGCTGGAGTTCCTCTCGCCTTTCCTGTGGAGAGCACCTCCTCTTGAGATGAGACGGGAACCCTAGGAATTCTTTCAGGACCACGCAGGGAAAGGATCCCTCCTCTCGAGCTAGCAGGCGGAAACGGGGCCACTCTGGATATGGGCGGGACGCTCGGGTTCCTCTTGAGTGGAGACGGGTATGTCGGGGAACTTCTTGAGTTGCAGCAAGGGTGTGAAGGACCCTTTGGAAGTTCCAGAGATTAAGTGTGATTACCCCCTAATTGCCTCAGCCGAAATGGGCCTCATCTCGCCTGGAGGGGAGAACGTCCTGGATTTTCTGGAGTTGCGGCAGGTGCTCTCGACTTACGATGGGGACCTCAGGGACCCGCTCTGGTTGCCTCAGGAAAGGCAAGTCCCCATGCGACTTTCTCTGGGGCCTCTCGGGATTCCTCTCCCGTAGATGCCGGGGTCTAAGACCTTGTGTGGAGTCGGTGCCGGAACCTGAGGATTCCTCTCCAGTGCTGACATGGATCTTGGGGTACTTCTGGAGTCTCCCCAGGGGTGTCAGTCGTCGTCTCGAGTGGGGCCATGCACGTGCGCTTTCCTCCCGAGCTTTAGCAGCAGTGTCACGCTTCCCTTCGCGTGGATCAAGGGATCTGTGGTTTCCCTCGAGGCTTTCCCACGAGGCTTTCCCACAGGGCTGCCCCACGTGCAACTATGGTGTGAGTCGATCCTCGTCTTGAAAGTCGAGGCAGTGCAGGGAATACAGGTTCCCTGGAATGGACTGAGACATATGGGGGACTCAGGGAATGGTGGCACGACCCTGGAGTTCCTCTCGCCTTTCCTGTGGAGAGCGCCTCCTCTTGAGATGCGACGAGAACGCCGGGAATTCTTTCCCGACCACGCAGGGAAAGGATCCCTCCTCTGGAGCTAGGAGGCGGAAACGGGGCTCCTCTTGATGTGGGCGAAACTCTTGTGCTTCCTCTCGAGTGGAGAGACGTAAGTCGGGGAACTTCTTGAGTTGCCGCAAGGGTGTGAAGGACCCTTTTGAAGTTCCAGAGGTTAGGTGTGATTAGCCTCGAGACGCCTCAGCGGAAATGGGCCTCATCTCGCCTGGAGGGGAGAACCTCCTAAATTTTCTCGAGTTGCGGCAGGCGATCTCGACTTACGACGGGGACCTCAGGGTCCTGCTCTGGTGGCCACAGGAAAGGCCAGTCCCCAAGCGAGTTGCTCGGGGCCCTCTCGGGATTTCTCTCCCGTCGATGCTGGGGCCTAAGACCTTGTGTGGAGTCTGTGCCGGAACCTGAGGATTGCTCTCCAGTGCTGACATGGATCTTGGGGTACTTCTGGAGTCTCTCCAGGGGAGTCAGTCCTCGTCTCGAGTGGGGGCATGCACGTGCGCTTTCCTCCCGAGCTGTAGCAGCAGTGTGGCGCTTCCCTTCCCGTGGATCAAGGGATCTGTGGCTTTCCCTCGAGGCTTTCCCACAAGGCTTTCCCACGATGCTTCCCCACCGGGCTGTCCCACGTGCCACCGTGGTGTGAGTCGATTCTCGGCTTGAAAGTCGAGGCAGTGCAGGGAAAACAGGTTTCCCTGGAATGGCCTGAGAAATAGGGGGACTCTGGGAATGCGGCCTGATCCTGGAGTTCCTCTCGTCTTTCCTGTGCAGAGTGCCTCCTCTTGAGATGCGACAGGAACGCTAGGAAATCTTTCCCGACCACGCAGGGAAAGGATCCCTACTCTGGAGCTAGCAGGCGGAAACGGAGCCACTCTGGTAGTAGGCGGGACTCTCCTGTTACTCTTAAGTGGAGACCGGTATGTCGGGGAACTTATTGAGTTGCAGCAAGGGTGTGAAGGACCCTTTGGAAGTTCCAGATGTTAGATGTGATTAGCCTCGAGACGCCTCAGCGGAAATGGGCCTCATCTCGCCTGGAGGGGAGAACCTCCTGGATTTTCTCGAGTTGCGGCAGGTGCTCTCAACTTACAACGGGAACCTCAGGGACCCGCTCTGGTGGCCTCAGAAAAGGCCCGTCCCCATGCGAGTTGCTCATGGGCCTCTCGGGATTCCTCTCCCGTCGATGCCGCAGCCTAAGATCTTGTGTGGAGTCGGTGCTGGAACCTGAGGATTCCTCTCCAGTGCTGACATGGATCTTGGGGTATTTCTGGAGTCTCTCAGGGCAGTCAGTCCTCTACTCGAGTGGGGGCATGCACGTGCGCTTTCCTCCCGAGCTGTAGCAGCAGTGTCACGCTTCCCTTCACGTGGATCAAGCGATCTGTGGCTTTCCCTCGAGGCTTTCTAAAGAGGCTTTCCCATGAGGCTTTCCCACAGGGCTATCCCACGTGCCACCGTGGTGTGAGTCGATCCTCGGCTTGAAAGTCGAGACAGTGCAGGGAAAACACCTTTCCCTGGAATGGACTGAGACATCCAGGGGACTCTGGGAATGGTGGCACGACCCTGGAGTTCCTCTCGCCTTTCCTGTGGAGAGCGCCTCCTCTTGAGATGGGACGGGAACACCGGGAATTCTATCCCGACCACGGAGCGAAAGGATCCCTCCTCTCGAGCTAGGAGGCGGAAACGGGGCTCCTCTGGATGTGTGTGGGACTCTCGTGCTTCCTCTCGAGTGGAGACGGGTATGTCGGGGAACTTCTTGAGTTGCAGTTAGGGTGTGAAGGACCCTTTGGAAGTTCCGAGGTTAGGTGTGATTAGCCTCGAGACGCCTCTGCGGAAATGGGCCTCATCTCGCCTGGAGGGGAGAACCTCCTGGATTTTCTCGAGTTATGGCAGGTGCTCTCGACTTACGACGGAGACCTCAGGGACCCTCTCTGGTGGCCGCAGGAAAGGCCAGTCCCCATGCGAGTTGCTCGGGGGCATCTCGGGATTCCACTACCGTCGATGCCCGGGCCTTAGACCTTGTTTGGAGTCGGTGCCCGAAGCTGAGGATTCCTCTCCAGTGCTGACTTGGATATTGGGGTACTTCTGGAGTCTCCCCAGGGGAGTCAGTCCTCGTCTCGAGTGGAGGCATGCACGAGCGCTTTCCTCCCGAGCTGTAGCAGCAGTGTCATGCTTCCCTTCGCGTGAATCAAGGGAACAGTGGCTTTCCCTCGAGGCTTTCCCTAGAGGCTTTCCCACCAGGCTTTCCCACGAGGCTTTACCACAGCGCTATCCACGTGCCACCATGGTGTGAGTCGATCCTCGGCTTGAAAGTTGAGGCAGTGCCGGGAAAACAGGCTTCCCTGGAATGGCCTGAGACATCTGGCGGACTCTGGGAATGGTGGAAGAACCCTGGAGTTCCTCACGCCTTTCCTGTGGAAAGCCTACCCTCTTGAGATGCGACGGGAACGCCGGGAATTCTTTCCCGACCATGCAGGGAAAGGATCCCTCCTCTCGTGCTATGAGGCAGAAACGGGGCTCATCTGGATGTGGGCGGGACTCTCGTGCTTCCTCTCGAGTGGAGACGGGTATGTCGGGGAACTTCTTGAGTTGCAGCAAGGATGTGAAGGACGTTTTCGAAGTTCCAGAGTTTAGGTGTGATTAGCCTGGGGACGCCTCAGAGGAAACGGGCCTCATCTCGCCTGGAGGGGAGAACCTCCTGGATTTTATCGAGTTGCGGCAGTTGCTCACGACTTATGACGGGGACCTCAGGGACCCGCTCTGATGGCCTCAGGAAAGGCCAGTACCCATGCTAGTTGCTCGGGGCCTCTCGGGATTCTTCTCCCGTCGATGCAGGGGCCTAAAACCTTGTTTGGAGTCGGTGCCGGAACGTGATGATTCCTCGCCAGTGCTGATGTGGATCTTGGGGTACTTCTGGAGTCTCTCCAGGGTAGTCAGTCCTCGTATCGAGTGGGGGCATGCACGTGCGCTTTCCTCCCGAGATGTAGCAGCAGTATCACACTTCCGTTCGCGTGAATCAAAGCAACTGTGGCTTCCCTCGAGGCTTTCCCACAAGGCTTTCTCTCGAGGCTTTCCCACGAGGCTTTCCCACAGGGCTGTCCCACGTGCCACAGTGGTGTGAGTCGATCCTCGGCTTGAAAGTAGAGGCAGTGCAGGGAAAACAGGTTTCCCTGGAATGGACTGGGACATCTGGGGGACTTAGGGAATGGTGGCACGTCCCTGGAATTCCTCTCGCCTTTCCTGTGGAGATCGCCTCCTCTTGAGATGCACCGGGAACACTGGGAACTCTTTCCCGATCACTGATGGAAAGGATCCCTCCTCTCGAGCTAGGAGGCGGAAACGGGGCTCCTCTGAATTTGGGCGGGACTCTCGTGCTTCCTCTCGAGTGGAGACGGTTATGTTGGGGATCTTCTTGAGTTGCAGCAAGGGTGTGAAGGACCCTTTGTAAGTTCCAGAGGTTAGGTGTGATTAGCCTTGAGACACCTCAGCGGAAATGGTCCTTATCTCGCCTGGAAGGGAGAACCTCCTGGATTTTCTCGAGTTGTGGCAGGTGCTCTCGACTAACGACGGGGACCTCAGGGACCCGCTCTGGTGGCCTCAGGAAAGGCCAGTCCCCATGCGAGTTGCTCGGGGGCCTCTCGGGATCCCTCTCCCTTCGATGCCAGGCCCTAAGACCTTGTTTGGAGTCGGTGCCGGAACCTGAGGATTCCTCTCCAGTGCTGACATGGATCCTGGGGTACTTCTGGAGTCTCCCCAGGGGAGTCACTCGTCATCTCGAGTGCCGGCATGCACGTGCGCTTACCTCCCGAGCTGTAACAGCAGTGTCACGCTTCCCGTCGCGTGGATCAAGGGATCTGTGGCTTTCCCTCGAAGCTTTCCCACGAGGCTTTCCCAGGACGCTTTCCCACAGGGCTGACCCACGTGCCACCGTGGAGTGTCTCGATCCTCGGTTTGAACGTCGAGGCAGTGCAGGGGAAAACAGGTTTCCCTGGAATGGACTGAGACATCTGGGGGACTCTGGGAATGGTGGCACGACCCTGGAGTTCCTCTCGACTTTCCTGTGGAGAGCGCCTCCTCTTGAGATGCGACGGGAACGCCGGGAATTCTCTCCCAAACACGCAGGGAAAGGATCCGCCCTCTCGAGCTAGGAGGCGGAAACGGGGCTCTCTGGATTTTGGCGGGACTCTCGTGCTTCCTCTCGAGTGGAGACGGGTTTGTCGGGGAACTTCTTGAGTTGCAGTAAGGGTGTGAAGGACCCTTTGGGAAGTTCCAGAGGTTAGGTGTGATTAGCCTCGAGACGCCTCAGTGGAAATGGGCCTCATCTGGCCTGGAGGGGAGAACTTCCTGGATTTTCTCCGAGTTGCGGCAGGTGCTCTCGACTTACGACGGGGACCTCAGGGACCCGCTCTGGTGGCCTCAGGAAAGGCCAGTCCCCATGCGAGTTATTCGGGGGCCTCTCGGGATTCCTCTCCCGTCGATGCCGGGGCCTAAGATCTTGTGTGGAGTCGTGCCGGAACCTGAGCATTCTTCTTCAGTGCTGACATGGATCTTGGGGAACTTCTGGAGTCTCCCCAGGGGAGTTAGTCCTCGTCTCGAGAGGGGACATGCACGTGCACTTTCCTCCCGAGCTGTAGCAGCAGTGTCACGCTTCCCTTCGCGTGGATCAAGGGATCTGTGGCTTTCCCTCGAGGCTTTCCCACGAGGCTTTCCAACGAGGCTTTCTCAACGGCTGTCCCAGGTGCCACCGTGGTGTGAATCGATCCTCGGCTTGAAAGCCAGAGGCAATGCAGGGAAAACAGGTTTCCGTGGAATGGACTGAGACATGTGGGGGACTCTGGGATTGGTGGCACCACCCTGGAGTTCCTCTCGCCTTCCCTGTGGAGAGCGACTCCTCTTGAGACGCTATGGGAACGCCGGGAATTCTTTCCCGACCACGCAGGGAAAGGATCCCTCCTCTCGGGCTAGGAGACGGAAACGGGGCTCCTCTGGATGTGGGCGGGATTCTCGTGCTTCCTCTCGAGTGGAGACAGGTATGTCGGGGAACTTCTTGAGTTGCAGCAAGGACGTGAAGGACCTTTGGAAGTTTCCAGAGGTTAGGTGTGATTAGCCTCGAGACGCTCTCAGCGGAAATGGGCCTCATCTCGCCATGGAGGGGAGAACCTCCTGGATTTTCTCGAGTTGTGGCAGGTGCTCTCGACTTATGACGGGGAACTCAGGGACCCGCTCTGGTGGGCCTATCGGAAAGCCGGGCCTCTTGCGAGTTGCTCGGGGTCCTCTAGGGATTCCTTTCCCGTCGATGCCGGAGCATAAGACCTTGTGTGGAGTCAGTGCCGGAACCTGAGGATTCCTCTCCAGTGCTGACATGGATCTTGGGGGTACTTCTGGAGTCTCCCCCGGGGAGTCAGTCTGCGTCTCGAGTGGGGGCATGCACGTGCGCTTTCCTCCGAGCTGCAGCAGCAGTGTTAGCTTCCCTTCGCGAGGATCAAGGGATCTGTGGCTTTCCCTCGAGGCTTTCCCACGAGGCTTTCACAGGAGGCTTTCCCCAGGGCTCTCCCACGTGTCACGGTGGTGTGAGTCGATGCTCGGCTTGAAAGTCGAGCAGTGAAGGGAAAACAGGTTTCCCTGGAATGGACGGAGACATCTGGGGGACTCTGGGAATGGTGGCACGACCCTGGAGTTCCTCTCCCCTTTCCTGTGGAGAGCACCTCCTCTTGAGATGCAACGGGTAACGCAGGGAATTCTTTCCTGACCACGCATGAAGGGATCCCTCCTCTCAAGCTATGAGGCGGAAACGGGGCTCCTCTGGATGTGGGCGGACTCTCGTTCTTCCTCTTGAGGGGAGACGGTTATGTCGGGGAACTTCTTGAGTTGCAGCAAGGTGTGAAGGACCCGTAGGAATTTCCAGAGCAGGTGTATTAGCCTCCAGACGCCTCAGCGGAAACGGGCCTCATCTGGCCTGGAGGGTAGAACCTCCGGATTTTCTCAAGTTGCGCAGGTGCTCTCGATTACGACGGGAACTCAGGGACCCGCTCTGGTGGCATCAGGAAAGGCCAGTCCCTTGCGAGTTGCTAGGGTATCTCGGGATTCCTCTCCCTTCGATGCCGCGGCCTAAGACCTTGTGTGGAGTCGGTGCTGGAACCTGAGGATTCCTCTCCAGTGCTGACATGGATTTGTGTATTCTGGAGTCTCCCAGGGGAGTCGTCCCGTCTCGAGTGGGGCATGCACGTGCCTTTCCTCCCAGCTGTAGCAGCATGTCACGCTTCCCTTGCGTGGATCAAGGGATCATGCTTTCCCTGAGGCTTTCACACGAGGCTTCCACGAGGCTTTCCCACATGGTGTCCACGTGCCACCGTGTGTGAGTCGATCCCGCTGAATGCGAGGCAGTGCAGGGAAAACAGGTTTCCTGGAATGCACTGAGACATCTGGGGACTCTGGGAATGGTGGCACGACCCTGGAGTTCCTCTCGCCTTTCCTGTGGAGAGCCTCCTCTGAGATGCGACGGGAACGCCGGGAATCTTTCCGACCACGAGAGGAAAGGATCCCTCCTCTCGAGCTAGAGGCGAAACGGGGCCCCTCTGGATGTGGCGGGACTCTCGTGCTTCCTCTTGAGTGGAGACGGGTATGTCGGGGAACTTCTTGAGTTGCAGCAAGGCTGTGAAGGACCCTTTGGAAGTTCCAGAGATTAGGGTAATTAGCTTCCAGTCGCCTCAGCGGAAATGGGCCTCATCTCGCCTGGAGGGGACAACCTCCTGGATTTTCTCGAGTTGCGACAGGTGCTCTCGACTTACGACGGGGACCACAGGGACACCCTCTGGTGGCCTCAGGAAAGGCCAGTCCCCATGCGAGTTGCTCGGGAGCCTTTCGGGATTTCTCTCCCGTCGATTCCGGGGCCTAAGACCTTGTATGGAGTTGGTGCCGGAAGCTGAGGATTCCTTTCCAGTGCTGACATGGACCTTGGAGTACTTCTGGAGTCTCCGCAGGGGAGTCAGTCCCGTCCCGAGTGGGGGCATGCACGTGCGATTTCCTCCCGAGCTGTAGCAGCAGTGTCACGCTTCCCTTCGCGTGGATCAAGGGATCTGTGGCTTTCCCTCGAGGCTTTCCCACGAGGATTTCTCACGAGGCTTTCCCACGAGGCTTTCCACAGGGCTG